>NC_085139.1:226885653-227155496 GCF_024139115.2 Armigeres subalbatus
CGAAGATTTTTTCTTCTCTCCAAGTTTTACTTCTAAACATTTCTTCGGCTATTCTACCAGAAAATCTCCGGCATTTCCTTCAAGAATGCACAGAATTTATTCTCAAAATTCCATAGAAGTTTCTTCAGAAAGTTTATGACAGAAATCCTCCGATTTCGCTCCATAATTTCACTTGTAAATCTTTAAGAAATTCCTTCGAAATTCTTCTAGAAACTCTCCGGCATTCCTCCAGGAGCTCTTACTTTAGTTCTTTCGGATAACTTCCAGATTTTTTCCAGGAATACTCATAATCTAATAGCGAAATCCTCTAGGATTTCACTCAGAAATCTTTCCGTAATTACTTTAGAATATCCTTTAAGTATTCCTCTAAAAATTTCTATAGGAATATCTCCAGGAATTCGTCCAAGTATTTCCCGAAATTCTTCCAGGATTTTCGCGGAGTTCCTTCAGGTAATCACCAGGAATTCCTTCAGAAATTTCTCCGGATTTTTTCCGAATTGTCCTGAATTGTCTCTTTCCGGACTTAACTCGGAATTAACTCCAGAATTAATTCTCCAGGATATCTCCCAAGAATTCTTCCAGGAATTTCTTCAGAACAAAGAAAGAACAGTAATTCATCTGGGAATACTTTCAGGATTTCATCTGGGAATTTCTGCATTAATTGCTCCAGGTATTTTTCCGGAATTCCTTCAGATATTTTTTCCAGAAATTCTTCAAACTTCTCCAAAATTCTTTCAGTGTGAGAATTCCTCCGAAGTGCGGGGAGTTCCTCAGGAGCTCTTCCAGGAGTTTTCCAAGAGTTCCTGGTAATCCCTTCAGGAACTTTACAAGGACTTCCTGAGGGTATTTGCAGGAATTTCAGAAATGGGATTTGGAAGTTCCTCTAGAAATTCAACCTATTCCACCGGCTGTTCCTCTGAAAATTCTTCTGATAGTTCCACCAGTAGTTCCTCCTGGAATTCATTAGGGCTTTCTTTCGAATCATTTAGGCTTTCTTTGGGAATTTATCTAAAACTGCTCCAGAAGCTCTTCTGAGAATTTCTCTGTGAGTTCCTTCGGGAGGTCCTTTAGGAATTTTTACGGAAGTTCATTTGGAGGTTCATCCAGGAGTTCTAACGAGTTCCTCCAGGATTTTTTTTCAAAGGAGGAACTGCAACTAAACTACCAGAAGAATTCTCGGAAAAATCTTGGAGAATTCATCTTATAGACAAATCTCGTCTAGCTGTAGGGTTTTCTTCTTCTTCATTTCATTCATTCATTTAGTCATTCAGATAACACTGAATCAACAATTTGACGCCAACACACGGTTCGAGTTCTCACACTCCAGGTTGTCGCCTTTCTTGTAGATGGGGCATATAACCCTTCCTTCCACTCCTCCGGTAGCTGTTCCGATTCTGACTATCAGTTTGTGCAGGCTGGCTAGCTTTTCCGGCCCATCTTGAGTGAGCTCGATACCATCCCTACCAGCTGCTTTATTGGTCTTAGCTGTTGGATGGCATCCTTAATTCCTCAAGGTGGGGCTGGTTGTATTCCACCAGTCCTCAAGAGGGCCCCATTTAGCTCACCTCTTCCGGCAACGTTGCCTCGAGATGCTGCGCGTATTCAGTGGCGACATCAGATTGCTTCAGTTGCGGTCGTCGGTACCAAACATTGTTGATGACGGATAGTTTTGGGCGCCATCACCATCACCAGATAGTGGTCAGAGTCGATGTTAACGCTACGATATGTCCTGACGTCGATAATGTCGGAGAAGTGCGTCCATCAATCAGAACGTGGTCGATTTGTGCTTCTGTCTGCAGTGGTGATCTCCAGGTGTACGATACGGAAGGCTGTGTTGAAGTAGGTGCTGCGAATGGCCATATTCTTGGAGGCGGCGAAATCAATTAGTCATAGGCTGTTCTCGATCGTCAGCCAGTGAGCGCTGAACTTCCCAATAGTCGGTCTAAACTCCTCCTCTTGGCCAACCTGAGCGTTCAAATCTCCTACGATGATTTTGACGTCGTGGCTTGGGCAGCTGTCATACTCACGTTCCAGCTGCGCGTAGAATGCGTCCTTATCATCATCAGGCTTCCGGAGTATGGGCCATGGACGTTGATTGTGCTGAAGTTTAAGAACCGGCCTTTGATCCTCAACCTGCACATTCTTTCATTGATCGGCCACCACTCGATCACGCGCCTTTGCATATCGCCCATCACTATGAAAGCTGTTCCCAGCTCGTGTGTGTGTTGCAGTCTGATAGAAGGTATGATTACCTTCTAAACGTTCGCACCATTGATCCCTTCCAACAAACCTCCTGCAGCGCTACGATGCAGAATCAGGTCATTGAGCACACCGGCGAGTGTGCGTGTGCTCCTGATGAAGTTGAGAGATTTGCAGTTCCACGAACCGAGTTTCCAATCACTAGTCCCTTTTTGTCGCGGTGGTCTTCGCCGATGGTTCCGGTCCGTACTCTTGTTGATTGTTCTTGCTTGGATTTTAAAGGCTGGCTTGCAGGGCCTGACACCAACCTAAATTTCCGGAGAACCATTCCTCCTTATTCCCGGTGGACCATGGCATAGTTTCACTTAGAGTCCCTCGCTGGCACTTGGACGAACAGCCGCCCTAACATGGAGAACAGACGCTGTGTGAGCCGATCCTGACATGGAGAACAGACGCTCAGTAAGATTTGCACCTCCGAGAGGAGCAACCCCCCCTGTCAGCATACGACCATAGTTCCTCAGGGGTTGGTAACTCGATCTTCACTAAGGTTGCTCATATCCGCCAGCACCACGGGGAGGTAGGGAAGAGAAGGGTAATAGGCTAAGCATCGCCAGATGGGGTCTATTTTATTCCTTCAGGTACGCGGAGTACCAACGGTATGCTTTACCCAGCATTTGCCGTGCCTTTAGTTTACAATTTCTAAACTTTCTATTAATTATCGATAATAAATAGTTAAAATAAATAGTTATTCGTTGTTCGTAAAATCTTCCTGGAGACATGTTTTGTGAGAACGTAAAACGAAATATCCTAAATAACAAACAAATATCAAAAATCAACATGTTGTCAGCAAGTTGTAAGAATGTAATATGAAACATCTTCAATGATCAAATATTCAGTTTTGCAAAACCTTTTCGTAACTTTCCTGAACATAAATGTTTTGTATTCGACATTATTATAAGATCTTCATTAATAATAATGTTTTCTGTTTTTCGTGTATACTAAGATCCGTAAAGGCTATAGTATCACTCCAAAACCGAACTTTTGATAGAAGGCCTGAGACACATAGTGTTATATACCAATCGATCCAGCCTGACGAATTGAGGTGATGTCTGTATGTGTAGTGTGTGTGCAAAAATGTGAGAACACTTTTTTGTACTAAGCTTTATCCGATTTGCTTCGAGAGATTGCATCTGACGCAGAACCTTCCTAATTTTTCGCTATATTGAACATTCCAATCGGCCATTCCGTTTCGAGATTAAAAAACATTAAATTTTTCCCCATTGTTCCCCTTTTGGTCCCCCTTGGAAAAATATTTCTACAGTTCTACAGCCAAAAATTATTTCTCCAAGGAAAATTATGAATTCAAATTTTCAAGACATGTTCAGATTTTTTAGATTGTTTTCCATATATTTTCAAACATATGATTAGCTACATGTTGCTCATCATTTGTTGCATCGTATTCGACATTGTTGTTTTCGACCAACCCATTGCGTCGGAGAAGCACTATCCTTTCGTTACGCAAGCCTACAACTAATTCGGTGGCGAACACCGTTCGATCCTGCTCCGGGCAGATTTCGAGACCCAACAACGTGGCAGGCTTCCGAGGTAGTCAATTTTCGACTTTTAATTTGCCACGGTGCGTATCCACGGACACGAACGATCCGAACATGACCGGTTGGTTTTGAGACACCCATTGATCGCGTGACGAGCATAATCACCCCAACTCTGACTCACTGATCTCACAATGTGAAGACGGTCCAAACAGTAAGTGGAGGGCACTTTCGAAAGGTTGCTGGACCAAAACAAAGCGAACGTGCGGTGCAACAGCTTCCTTTCCGTTTTTTCTCCAGTTGGTTGAAATTAAAATTATCTTCGAAAACTAGAGTGACTTCGATGAAGATCACGAATAGCCGGAGATGGGGTGAAGGTGGCGATCAGGACGAAACATTTTAAGGTTTGGGGAAATCTGAAAAAATATTCTTATTGCTGCCGCACCGCCGTTGTTGTTCCGAAGGTTGATGAACCCCGGCGAAATTAGGCTTCACTGGGCTGCAGGTAGCAATTACAATTAGGTGGAAAATATGAGCTTTTGGGTGCGATGGTGCACAGTTTCCGGGAGAATCTCCAATTGGCGTTAAAGGAAAGTAAGGGAAATTATGGACTACCTGTTTGACTTTTTTTCGGTAGGGCTGTCAGGAGTACTTTTCGGATGTTTCTTTGAACATGCAACGAAATGGTAACTCTACGGTTGCAAAATCATCCTCACAACAAATGCTTCAAGCCAAAACCATAGGGCAGAACTTCATTATTTTATTTTTCGAGTTCATACACTGCAGCATGACGACGATGATATTTGAGCGAAGAATTTTCAAAATGGAAGAGTTTCCGCAACCCAATAATGGCACAAAATGTTAATTAGACGAGTTGAGGCCCCAATTTTGGATCGCTTTGGTGGTTCGGGGAACGTGATTTCGAGCCTTTCACATGGCAGAAGTATTTCGAGCTTGTACTTTCCGCCAGTAATCGAGGTTGCGAAAAATGTAGCGACGGGTGGAAAAATTTGAATAAATATTATTTTCATAATTTCTTATGCTAATGAGCTTTGTGGTGTTGGGTGCGGTCGATGTGACCAACCACCAATTGCGTCGAAGCTTTGGAGAACCATGTGAAACTATCCCATCTTGATTCGTTGGTAGGTCGAGAAGGCTAGGGCACTAAATGGCGAACCCAGCGACTAGCGCAATGAATACATAATCGCCTGCTCCGAAAACCGATGGGTTCCGCGTTCAGGTGAAAATGAGCGGCGACAAATGTGGCAATTCATTATAATTATGTTAGATTACGGCCAGTGGGAAGCGAGTAACGACCATGACGGATTGATTGCC
This sequence comes from Armigeres subalbatus, assembly GCF_024139115.2. Taxonomy (NCBI): domain Eukaryota; kingdom Metazoa; phylum Arthropoda; class Insecta; order Diptera; family Culicidae; genus Armigeres; species Armigeres subalbatus. Next base: position 226,890,738 of record NC_085139.1, read on the forward strand.
TTATACGTGCGATATTTACAAAGATTAATTTTAAATGTGTCAAGAAACATTGCTTATAACTGGTGTGCCTTTTCTATAATGTGGACTGATTCAAAGATTCTCTCATTTGTTCAAGAAGGTGTCTCGAATGAATTTTATCAGCCGAACCCAAGCAGTTTTTGAGTACAGCTGCCCAGCTTTGTCTTTCTCAGGGAATTGTGTTGGCCAATCATCTTTCAATGTAATTCAATGTGTACATTTGGCGCAACTCTAATAAACAGAATTAACCTTCCTTTGTAATTTTAGCTACAGCCTCCAGAAAATCGACCAACAAACGCTATTTTTGATCGTGTGAAGAATCTAACTTGATTTGTTAACAGCCATACAAAAATAGATAAGTTGGTCAATATCCGTAGTCAAACCAGAGTCCATAGAGTTACGCAAAGGATGAAGCCAAAGTTTTGTCAGTATCGCCTGATAATAATTATGGAGATTTATAACGCAAGAGCCAGTGTGAGATTTGTATTATAAAAGCTAAAAAGAGTTTAATATATGTACCTCCTAATAAAGTAGCAACGAAACTCACGCAGTTTGTGGATAACTTGGTTGTCTGATTTAAAAGCTTAAGAAGTGTACTTTAACATGAAGTCTCTTGATGAGTTGGTCAAAAGTGAAATTTGCTAGAATAAAACATACATCTTCTAGAATCAATACTAGCAGATCCACTTTGCGCAACTTTACTATCAGAAACTTTAAATCAAACGATCTTACACACAATCAAATATAGCGACAACTTATCGGCCAAATGGTTTGTTCGGCCTAGTGGCTTTCGGCCGAATGGGTTTCGCCAAACGACCCTTCCCCGATCTTAATTTTTTTGTCAATTTCCGGGATCGAGTTGTTGAAGATACAAAAACACAAAGGAAGATATTCTGGTTTCCTTTCTATCTGCAAAGAACAATAAGAACATGTGTTCAATTTCATCTACAGAAAATATGAACAGCTGTTCTCTTGTCAGCTTTGCGGGCATAGGTTTGTATTGCCAATCCAGAGTAGACTCATTTATCCTAAGTCCGTAACAGTTTGAGAACTTAGAACACCCCAGACAACCAGAATGCATGCATATAGAATTATTTTTCTGTTATGCGATGCCTATGCACACAAATTTCATCGCTTACAAGTCGCGAAAACGCTTTTGCGTACAAAAGTGGAGGCGATATATGTGTATTCTTATCCGACGTTGAACGGCAGTGTATGATGCACGATTTTTATGCGAGTTTGTTCGTTATACATTGCGATGTAGTTTGTGAAACAAACTCTGTTTGACAGATAACCGATTTCGTTTGAGTTTGTTTGCAGGAATATACCTACGATGTTAACATATGAAGCTGGAATAAACTCGTAAAAGCTTCTGTGCGGGAATGTTTATAAATAAACTGATGAGCTTCACACAAATGCGATTTTGATGAAATTTGATAGGTAAACGATTTTAATCGTACATTCTTATGCGATGTGGTTGTTCGGGACCTGGTTAAGGAATGAATGAATTGGTAGTTTCGGATTGTAAAATAATTCAGTCTCCTCAAACTAGGACGAATTTAATAAACAATACATTTTAAGTAAAATTACTGGAGAACTCAATGGAGCCAATAGTGGAGATATCGAGCATTATACCTCAGTTCCCTAAATTCTTGTAGATTTTTCATATCTTAGCCGAGCTCCCAAAATCAACAAACAAATGCTTGTTCGGTGTATAATTTCCTAGAGAATCGAATGGAGGTGGTTTCGTAGACCACACGGCACGATATGGCCTACTAGCTTTATGTACCCGGCCTTGCTCGAGTTGCCAGTTTGGTTTGCAGTTCTTTTTCACAATCGGAAAATAATAAAACCAATTGGTTAACAGGGTAGTTGTGTTTACTTGTTGATACTTCATCATTTGATTAAAAGATGATGATGATGATGATGATGATGGTCCCGCCACATTCCCTCAAAGGTTTGAGCTGGACGAGTTATCGTTAAGATATTTAATTAAGATCAATTTAATCAGTACAAAAAACGATCCGATTATTTTACACATATAAATTCCTAAAAATTTCCATTAATACACAAAACATAATTGAAAAATGAGCAGTTGATTTAAACTTCGAACTCGTAAACATCAGAGAGATACTTACAGTTTAACAAGTATGTAAAACTTGTGATACCTCTCGCACAGATTTCAAAAGTTTCACCATGACACGCGCTTCATAAAGTCATAATAAAGCAGCAGATAATAACTCGTAAGTATCTTTCAGAGTTAAATTTAATGTACGACAACACAGAAGCCAAATCTGTGTTAGCCCCCGTCGATATCAGAAGTTTCGGAATAGACGCGAATACAAAACAATACCAGAATGCTTACTACTTATCCAAGGAATCATTCAATCGGCTCGAAACAAGTATTGATTATAAATTTGAAATCATTTATACTCGTATTCCGCGCGAGACTCAAACTTTTGTAGACTACACAAAAAGGTTCAAACTAACATTACGTCAAAAAATAAAATCCATCATCATCATCGAGGCGAAAGTTGTGATTTATATGCCCCAAAAATAGAAAATAAACATTTGGTCATACTAAGTCATCTCGTAAAACTTCGTCAAAATATACGTGTATATAAACTAAAAAATGATCAGGTAGCTGTTCAAAAGCAGCTTTGACGTGTGAAATACATTGTCTCTTAAATTGCGTAAGTGTTGTGGCACGTTTTATATGTAGGCATCGAATTGAAAACATTTATTCCTTTGAAAACAAAGAGTTTTGTGAAGCTCCGTTCAAAAAATAGGGTGTTCTTAATTCTTCCGCGTTTCTAGTGTTATAGCATGAATATCACTTCCTTCAATTCGATCACACAAATATCGAGGCAGCAAACCGTTAACTACTTTAAAATGAACACCATTGTCAATATACTATTTCTGCTTCACAGACAGCCACTGCAGGGCACTTAATAGAAAAGTAGAAGAAGTGAATCTATTACATCTTAAAATCAAACGCATTCTTTATTTTGTAAACGCTGTAATCTCGATATTTGCGTTTCATTAGCTTAGAACAATATAGGAGCAAAGTCCAAATGAGGAGAGATGATCGATTTATACAATTGTATTTTGCTAGCAATAGTTAAGCGTTTTTCAATCGGCAGAGAATTCCATTTCTTGGCAATTTTCTTGATAACATTGTCAATATGTGTGTCAAATTTGAGCTTGTAACATAATCACGCCAAGATATTTAATCTCGCGTACGCGATCAATTGTCTCATCATTGATTTTACAGAGACATTTACATCTATACGGTTTCCGAAATCAACATAAATTTAGTTTTACTTATATTCAATTTTAATTGTTTGTACTTAACCATCTACTTAAAGAACGCAAATCTTCATTTAAGCGCGAAACGGCTTCATCTAGGTTCTTAGCTGCAATGATATACATATCATCAGCAAAAGGTTAACATCACAAAATCGTAAACCTGTCGCATATCATTTATGTACATAATAAAAGAATGGGCCCTAATACACCCCCTGTGGCACTCGAGTGTGTTCTCCACGGGCTCGACACAAAATCATTAAACAGTCCTTTGGGTTCTATCAGACAAATAGCTTTCAAACCATTTTATGCAGAACCGAAATTCCAAAGCGCTTGATTGTTCTCAACAACAAGGGCCTAGAAATTGTTTCGAAAGCGCGTTTTAGATCCAAACACAGCAACAATCGTATCTTTACGCTCCATGCTTTCTTTTCCACTCGCCAATACCAAATTCAATGCAGTTTCACAAGAATGGCCTTCTCGATATCCTGATTGTTCTGGTATCACAAGCCGTTATTATTCAAGTAAGTTATCAGCCTGTCTTAAAAACAAGTTCTAAAATTTCTCTAATGTGTTAACATATTGATGGGACGAAACTCTTCGGCTTTAATCGTCCCAGCAACTTTTTGAATAGAATCCAGATTCCTTCCAAACGCGTGGCACGTGCCCCGTTTGCAAATTCATTAATCAGGTCCAGTGGTTGTTTCGATGACATCGAAGCAATCTTGTATCACTTTTGCATTTACGTTATCTATGCCAGCCGTTTTTCCCATAGAAAAGCAAACAATTCTAAGTTCTTCCAACGTTATAGGGCGAAAGCCATCAAAAAGCAATTAACATTAATCTTGTTTTATTTCGTCAGGTTCATCAACCAATTCAATTGATTGATTAATTGATGAAACGCTATTAACAAAATATTCATTAAACTTATCTGCAACTATTTGTTCTGATTGTTCTAATGTGCCATCAAAAGTTATGGACCGGGTTTCTTGTACTAGGTTTCAAAAGTGATTTCAAAATTTTCCATAACTCTTTGCTGTTGTTTTGGTGCTGATCAATTTCCTCTGTATATATTCGCAACGCGTACGCTTTAAAGATTGCGAATATTTGTTCCGCGCAACCTGATACTTATTCCAATGATTTTGATTATTGCTTCTAAAATTTCTTATACAATTTATCTCTTTACGTTTGAGACGCAGAAGATCTAAATTGTACCAGCTGTTTGAATTATTTACATGCACAAATTTTTGTTCTACTAATTGATTGGTACAGGTTTTCAAAACGTCGTTAAAACAGCTGATTTATGTTCTAATGTCCCGGAACTAGTTTGAAATCCACGTATCTTTAACAAGATTTGTAATTGCTTGTTTTGAGTATTTCTTCCAGCACTTCAATTTTATAAATCGCAATCGCTACTATATTACATCAACATTACTATTGTTTCATGATCGGTTATTTTCAAGTCAATAGAGTTCTAGTACTAACTGTATCAAAGTTGGAATAAACATGATCAATTAACGTTCTACGTGTCGGAAATACGTGTATAATCAAGCACTTTTTGTTTTAAATTTAAAATCAGAAGTCTTTTCAAATGATTCGAATTATGGTCGTCACACCATTTATATTAAAATCTCCAGCATCTCCATCCAGTTTTCTAAAATTTCAATAAATCGCTGGTCACTTGAACTGGGAGAATAATACAAAACCATGCCATCGTCATGCCACATACAACTGTAATGCCCAAGAACCAATTCCCATCACAAACTTCGTTCATTTGAAGCTTGTATTGATACCGACTCTTTGACATAAATAGTAACACCGCCAGTGTGTCTCGAATGTGATAAAAGCAGCTACACTATATCCGGATGCTATATTGATCAAATGCTTCTATGTCACTCACATTGTTGAGTTTCTGATTAATAAAATGGACGTTTATTTTCATAATCTCAGTAGTCAAATGTAATTTGTAGATAAACCAGCAATATTAAAATAGAATATCAAATTGTTCACATTACTTGGAACTGGTTGCTATTCATTGAAATGTAAGCTGCTTTTTTTCGATCAAAAATCTTTTATAAACTTTACATTCAGTGCTAAACTCCATGGTTAACGTCCAAGTCCATTTTACGGTCTTTATTCATTTTACAAAATTTATACATCTCATAGTTGACGTGCATTCGGATGTCTTAGACGATCGCTGCACTTTGGACGCAATGCTATTTTGCACCTACCATGTGCCCAAATTCTCCACATTGAAAACACCTCAAGACACTAATCTCGGAACAACTAGGCAACGATCAAACCTATTAAAATTTTTCGCGGTCAACAAACAGCTATGGGTAGCTTTGTTCACCCTCATTACAACGTTGTACTTGTTGTATAAAACGTGGGTTTTCTACATTCTTACTACTTTTACATCATTTATTTGCGATCCCCATTCTGATTTTTCAAAATCTGAATGAATTCATCGGAGGAAAACATATCGCACATGCCCATCACTTTAAGTCTAGGCAACGATGAGGAACAACAGATATATAACTTTCGCCCAAATCGCTTTGAATGCCATCTTCACAACATTGCAATGTAGCCAGTTGCACACTCAGCAATAATAGAGCCGTCTTTCCGTTCCTAAAGTTACTGATCTTGTGTGTTTTTGATCTAATTTAGTATTCAAAATTTCGAGTAACATCGCTACTTCATGGACATCTTTTGGTTTGATCACAATTACGGACGAGTCTTAAAACAGCCTTCTCATCATTTGCGGTTGAACTTTTCTGTCTATTCTTCTTAACGTTACTCTTATTCCCAGTGCTATTTTGACTACATCCGCGAAACTAACTTGCTCAATAAAGAATTATCAGACGCATCGGTTACGTCTTCCGCACCTTGCGTTTTTTACCTCTGGGAATCTGATTTGCTCCGAGCAACATTGATGTACCTTGAATCACATCCATTGCAGCTACTCTCTTACACGAATCAAATTGAGAAAATGAGTTCTTCATATTTTCCAACTCTTTAGTTACTAATTCGAAATCCAACAATTGCCTTCTCCAATGTGCAATTTACATTTTTCCCAACTGTTCCATACCGTCCAATAACGCGTTGTTTACTTGAGCAGAAAATTTCTTCATTTAATGTGATCTCGAATACCACCGATTGAGTCGAGAGAGAAGCAATCTTCTTCAACTCCTCTTCGCACATTATGGAATTCGAAATCGGTACATTTGCTCGCCACAAGTTTGGCTTGATAAACAATCATCGCACTTAAATACAACATTCACGTTCTCCGTGACCAGCTTAGCCAACGGTTTGGTCAAGAAGTGCAATTGTAATGAAATACTTTAGTGCACCCACAACCAGAACACTTCATCGGCAGATCGCAGCCACAATCCCCATTCCACATTCATTACACCAACCATCCTAATGAAGCTCACACAGTCACCTCTCGGTGCATGCAAACAACACAAAACAAAGACAAAGAGACAAAAAGCGCAATTTACCGGCCGCCAGCTGTTGCTGGGGCAGAAAAATCATTCAATTAGAATAACAAGAAACAAGTTGTCTCCTAGTTATTCCGTTGCACTGCAATAATGGGCACACAAGGAAATAAAATTTTCTGCGGCATATGCACTTTCACACGTAAATTATTTAATTAATGATAACGCAGCAGACACAAACTACACTGTTCACCATTTTATCATCGATCAAAGGAAGGCTTTTGGAAATATTGACTGATTTTGAAGAAGGATTGTGGGTTTGAATAGCCTTATTCCGGGCAAACGTCTATTTCTAAAGAAGGAAACATCCACCAATGTCTTATTCCGGCAAACGCATATTTTAAAGAATGGATCAATCCACCATTGCCTTATTCTGAGAAAATGCTCACTTTTAAAGGAGCAATCACATCCACCATCCAGAAGGAAACAAGTATTCATTGCTTTTCACTGGGCAAACTATGATTCGATGAAGGGTAACAATTATCATTGCTTTATACCCAGCAAATCATGCTTTATATGAATTTTTTCTGATGATGTTCAGTATTATCCCAAATTCACTTCATGTTACATGACCTTAGGCCAAATAGTGTTATGTTAATGGCCTGATTCATTTAGGGTTATAGTTATTTTTAGGAAATGATTCGAGAATTTGCTATTTTGAAGAATTATTTGGAGCATTGAACAATGTCAAAGAATCTCGGATGAACTAAATAAGAGGGATTTTAAATTGAGTCATTTTCTATACAATACCCAACCCCAACATTCTCCCGCATTTCAAATACTCCTCCCAGCCTCTCTAAAACAATTTCCTTTGGGTAAACAAACGTGTTTAAATATTTGGTTTGAATTCACCCATGCGATAGAAAGGTATACTAAACTGTTCGTTTAATAAATATGCCCTCTCTCGTTCAGGTATGACAGTCCTACCTAGCCTGATATAGTCTTCCTTAGACAGAGAATATGGGTTCCAATTTTGGTGGACATCGGTAAATGGTTAGTTATGCTGAATTGATCGCTAACTAAACAATACCCTCTTCACAACCACCCATTTTAAAAGGACCTACAAATATCCACTGAAATCGATTCCTTAGGACAGACAATATTTGATACAAATTTGGTTCAAACATGGTCATGGGGCTCAAGACTTACATTGAGTTGATCGATTGTTAAACAATACCCCTCCCACATTCTTCGTTGGCATTACATCCCCCACTGGGATTGCCGCCTCGCAGCTTAGTGTTCATTAAGCACTTCCACAGTTATTAACTGCGAGGTTTCTAAGCCAAGTTACCATTTTTGCATTCGTAATCATGAGGCTAACACGATGATACTTTTATGTCCAGAGAAGTCGAGACATTCAATTCGAAAATTGTTCAGACCGGCAGGCAATCGAACCCAGCCACCCTCAGCATGTTTGCTTTGTAGCCGCGCATCTTACACGGCTAAGGAGGGCCACCCCTCCACATACCATCTCTTATTCCAAAGCGCATGCCTAACCCCTATCGTCTGTCTTCTTAAGATAAAGAATGTCTTTCATATTTTGAAAAGACCAATGGGTTCAGAAGTTACACTGAGTTGATCGATAACTTAGCAATAGCCCTCCCTTACCCTCCCCTTCCAAAGAGCATCCCTAACCCCCTATTATCGTCTCCTTAAGATAAAGAATGTGTGTTCCAAATTTGAGAGGTCGACCAATGGGTTCAGAAGTTACACTGAGTTGATCGATGATAAAGCAATACACCTCACCCCTGCCTCCTTTTCCGAACAGATCCCTAACCCCCATCGTCGTCTCCCTTAAGGTAAAGAATGTGTTCCAAATTTGGTTGAGATCGGCCAGGGTTCAGAAAGTACACTGAGGATCAGACTAAGCAACCCCTCCCCTCACCTCCCCTTTTCCGAACAGCATCCACAACCGACATCGTCGACTCCTTAAGTAAAGAATGTGTGTTTTTGAAGAACGGCCAAGGGTTCAGAAGTACACACTGAGCAATACGTAACTGAACGAAGTAATAATGATTAAAAGGATTGACCGCTTGCAGAGAAAATCAATTGAAAATTTGTTAGATATTTTTCGGTAACCTAAACATTCTGTGTCTCTGTGAATGTTATATAATTTTTCCAAAATTCAATATTGTCTCATAGCCATAGGTATAAGGTATTTGAATTGAATTTTCTTCTTTCTCTCAATCTCAGAAGTTGTGTTTGTTCTTTTAGTTCGTTACTCCTATTATTTATTCAATCTACATTGAATCAGCATGTGTTTATTGTTCCCACTCCAACTTCTTCAAGCAATGACATCAGACGCTGAGAATCAAAGGAGCGTAAAAACATTCGTGCATTTTTATTGCAATTTTTAACAAATGTTCGAAATTAGAAATCTAGATAAAATAGTTTCAAAGAGAAATCATATACCGTTTTAACTCAAATCCCAAACAGAGACTCATATTCCGAACACTCATCACTTGAAGATTTATCTGAAGCATTTCTTTTTTCTTTGCATAAATGAACGAATTTTCTAGACTGATATACAAATCAAGGACATTATAATTGTCCAACATCGGAATAACATTGAAAATTTGCAATTTAGTGCTTTTAAGGTGGTGTGCGGAATATGAATCAAAGTGCTTGGAGTTTGAGACAAAGTTCGGCGGAATAAAATCATTCAGTATTGAAAGGTACAATCAATAAATTATGAATATCAAGTGCTTATATGAAAGTTCAATTCTTTTGCTAGCTGATGGAAACGGGGAAACGAAGCCCATTCGGCCGAAAGCCATTTGGCCGAATGCCACCAGGCCGAGCAAACCATTAGGCCGAAACCCATCTGGCCAAAAGTTATTTGGGCGAAAGGGTCAATTGACCGAAAAGGTCGTTTGGCCGAAAAGGTCATTAGGCCGAAAGTGTCATTTGGCCGAAAGGGTCGTTCGGCCGAAAAGGTAGTTTGGTCGAATGGGTCATTTGGCCGAAAGGGTCATTTGGCTGAAAGGGTCATTTGGCCGAGAGGGTCATTTGGCCGAAAGGGTCATTTGGCCGATAGGATCATTTAGCCGAATTGGACATTTGAACGAATAGGTCATTTGACCGAAAGGGTCATTTGGCCGAATAGGACATTTGGCCGAATAGGACATTTGAAAAGTGAGAAATGAGGAGTAAGAAGTGAGACATCTCACTACTCACTCCTCATGTCTCACTTCTCACTGTCAAAAGTGAAAAGGCGTCTCTCTACTCACTTCGCGCTCCTCTTTTTTTACAGTGAGAAGTGAGACGTCTCCTCATATCTCATTCCTCGCTGTAAAAAGTGAGAAGCGCGAAGTGAGTAGTGAGACGTATCACAAGTCACTTCGCACTCTTCAGTTTTTTACAGCGAGGTCTCTCTTCTTACTCCTAATTTCTCACTTTTCAAATGACCTATTCGGCCAAATGACCTATTCGGCCTAATGTCTTTTTCGGCCGAATAACCCTTTCGGCCAAACGACTCTTTCGGCCAAATGACCGTTTCAGCCAAATGACCCTTTCGGCCAAACGACCCTTTCGACCAAACGACTCTTTCAGCCAAATTACACTTTCGGCCTAATGACCCTTTCGGCCAAATGACTCTTTCGGCCAAATTGAACTATTGAAATTTTTATTCTATTATTTAATGTATGTGCCTGACCTCCGAAGTCAAAAATGTGCTTAAGTGTTCGGAATATGGATCTAAACGGCTTTGGGACAGTTCGTCGAATGATATTTCGTCTAATGACGTTTAGTCGAATAACATTTAGTTTAGTTTAGTTATTTATTGAAACATGACGTAAGATCAAGTCTTTTTTAGTGTCATTTACGAAATTATACATAGTTTACATTGTTTAGTTCTAGCTTACAGTCTAACATTTAAAATATGTGCTATGTGCTATTAAAATATACTAGTGCAGCCTTTTTGTACATTGCTTCCGTAGGAATTCGTTTAAGCTCCATAGGTTGTCTATTCCAATAAACCACACCTCTCACAAAAAATGAGTCACCGTACAAAGCTGTGCGATGCAGTGGAACTACAAAGTTGAACGATCGACGCCCTTGAAATAACCTCAGCTTCCTAACTAGATTCGTTGGTTGATGGCGATGAATGATTCTCCATAGTTGTAAACATGCTCTCATTTCGTAGAAACGACGGAAGGGGCATCCAAGAAGTTTTTTCTGCAGATGGCGTACGGAAGTATATCGGTTTAAGTTGAAAACATATCGGCAACAGTCGTTAAACGTGACCTCCAGCTTTGACATCATAGTCATGCTCATGCCAAGATGGATGACATCACCAAATAGAAAGTGAGGTAGAAGCAGAGACTTGAAGAGTTGCAGTTTGGTTGACTGAGGAAGGTCTATCGTCGTTGCACGCAGGGTACGGAGACCAGCATATACTTTACCACATTGTTTTGACACGGCTTTGTCCCAGGCCAAGTTGTTTTGGAAAACAATACCTAGGTTGTTTGCTTCGTTAGTGTACTGTATTTGATTCCCATCGACGGTGAGTGGTGGTATGTCACGAACAGAATTTTGATTTGCTCCAAAAATTATTGCCTTAGTTTTCACATGATTTATCCGAAGAGAGTTTCTTTGAGCCCATTGCACTAATCTCTGAAGATCATCGTTCAGACGCGTCCGTGCAATTGAAGCGTCAGTATGAAAACAGTAAAGTTGACCATCATCCGCGAACATTTGTACTCTGCAATATTGAAGCACGCCAGGTAGATCATTTATGTAGATGGAGAAGAGCAAAGGCCCCAGTACGGAGCCTTGAGGTACTCCAGAAGTAACGGCTATTGTTGCTGAAGATATATTGTTAATGTAAACAGCTTGCTTTCTCCCAATTAGATATGATTTAATCAAACTGACAGCGGAGGGCGCGAAAAGAAATTGAGCTTGAAGCTTTTGCAGGAGACGACGATGTGAGATTGTGTCAAAAGCCTTGCTGAAGTCAATCAGTAGTAACACCACTTTACACTTCCTATCTACCGCCACAGCGATATCGTCATAGACACGAAGTACTGCAGTTTTTACGCTATGGCTACATCGGAAACCGGCTTGGTCTTCGTTCAATAAGTTTCTCGAAGAAAGATAGGAAGTTATTTGCAACTTCAGCACCTTTTCTAACGCCTTAGACAGTACGCTCAGCAGGCTAATAGGTCGGAGATTGTCTAAAGAAGTGACATGTTTTTTCTTCTTCAGTGGAATTATTTTTGAACACTTCCAAGCTTCCGGGAACAACGATGTTTCTATAATCTTATTGAACAGGTAAACAATCTGATCGATGACAAGTGGGAGTATAATTTTTAGAAATTTAGCAGGAACCATATCTGTACCAACTGCATTCGATTTGATTTCACAAATAGCATTGATCACTTCATACGCTTCCACTTGTCGAAAGCAGAATCCACCGATGGTGCGTGATTCGCGGTATAACGAACCCACAGTTTCAGCGTTAGTAAAATGACAGGCAAAGTTGAGATTGATCTGGTCAGGGTTGAAGGGACAGTCGTCGCGTTGCACTTGCTTCACAGCACCCAAACCTTTCAGTATTTTCCATAAGTTTTTTGATGAACCAGCGTTTGTAATTTTCCTGTTGATTTGCTCTGACTTGATACGACGTACAAGAGAAGTTACTCTATTTCGTAGTTGTTTATACACCTGTTTCTTTTGTTCCTTGAGCTCTGTAGATGCAACCCTCCAGTCCGTATAAGCCATGTCTCTTTCCACGATTGCTTTGCGAATGTCGTCATTGAACCAGGTATTATATTGTCTACGTCGTCTAACATTGCGTAATGGAATACACGAGTTATGAACCGCAAGTATATTACCAATAAAGTACTCCGTAAGTTGATTCACATCATTGGTACGACGATACTCATCCCAAGGGATAGCGTTGATGCCATTTTGCACTTCGGTCGGGTCGAAATTGACGTAATCACGGTAGGAAGCTAATGAGTTATAGATCATACAACCAATATCGATGTTGAATATGCTGAATATTAGGTCGTGTTTAGATAGGCCCGGCACAGAGACTTGATGGAAAGCTGTAATCATCTCCGGTTGATTTGTAACCAGTAGATCCAGCTGAGAGCATCCGTTTTCAAAAAAGTGTGTTGGCTCCGTGCCTACCACATTCATGGAGTACGTTGCGAATACTTCCTCTGAATGTCTTCTTCTAGGGCTTGGCACCAATAAGTCCGTGTTGAAGTCACCTACCATTATGCAGTGCTCATATGCTGATAACAAAGTTGACAATTCGTTCTGTACAAAGTTTGATGCATCATTCTCCGGCGGGTTGTATACTGCAGCAATGAGCAGAAGTGTTTCATTGACTTTCACCTCCACAGCTAAACACTCTGTTTTGTCCAACGCCAGAGAAGCCACAGAAGAGGAGTAAACTATCTTACTGGACAAATCCTCGCGTATATAGATGGCTATACCACCCCCTCGTTTGTATGACCGATCATTTCTTAACAGATTATAGCCAGGAACACAGATAGCATTATCAGGAATAGAGTCATTAAGCCACGTCTCCGAAAAACAAGCAACAGATATCTTCGAGTTAAACAACATCAGTTTGATTTCCTCAAATTTGGAGAATCGTCTCGCGCAGAGGCTTTGTACATTTGCATGGCATAAGTTGAAATTATTTGTTTTAAAGGCAGTGTCCATAACGACTCTGGGAATAGTGTGAAGTGAGAGTGTGTGATTTCTCGAGGATAACATTAAGTTACGTGTGGGAAACAATGCACGCATACAGGCTGCTCATATTTGTTTATCATCTCTTTACAGACAAATTATTAACTGCAATCCTCTTGTTGAACACTATTACAATCTTCGCTTTAACAAACAATAAAAACGCATACTTTTTAACAAGAATAATCAAATTTGCTTCAGCTGATCGATGGAAAATATTGGGAAATATTTTCCGTTTGTTGTTTTCTTCACTTGCACTACACCATATCTCGTCGAGACAGCAACCAGCTTGTTTTCTCGGCGCAGTTTCAGAGCAGCTCGTTTGATCGTTCTTGCATTCACAGACAGATTCTCGTTGATGTAGATTCGACGATCCGAAGACATTCCGATGTGTTTCAAAATTAGATCACGTTTTGCCAAATACATCGAATAAAACTCATATCTAATGCCCGCAACAGAGAATTGAAGCAGAATGAAACATTCGTTGCCGTCGGAGAGATTAACGGATCGCAAGCGCTTGCAGTAGATATGGGATACCTTGTCGTTATCGAAGCCGATTGCATTGGAGATAGATACCAGATAACTTCGCAAATTCTCGTTGGGTAGATATGGGATGCCAGCGACAATCAGTTCCGTTCTATTCTCCAGACGCTGAACTGTTTCAGCAGCATGATCCACACGGCTATGCAGCGACTTATGCTCGGCATCACAAGTCGTTCTCAGAGTACTGAGGTCTTGCTCAGTCGAACTTGCTTAGTCGAACATACATTTGGTCGAATGGACATTTAGTCTAGAAAACATTTAGTCGAATGAAAAATTAGAAAAATACGTCTCTGCTTACAAGTTTCCCTTCCATTTACCATATTTCGACAAATACTGAAATACTATAAAACATCTTTTTACGCCTCTGTTCTACGATAAACATCCGAAATAAAGCCCTAGGAATGTGAAAATAGTTTCGATCCTTTGTACAAGACGAATTTGAACTGGTTTCAAAAGTTTCGGATAGATAAAGTAAGCACTTTGGATGTTCCAAATGCTTGCGTACTAAGTAGTATTCCTCGTCAATGGTTCTAGGTAATCTATAAACTTCATATTGCCTAGATCTGCAGTTTTCAGAAAAATATATTTAGCTCTTTTCGTGGAATGTATTCAACCGTCTAAGACAAATTAAGTACTCTCCATTTAATTCCACCAAGTAATTTTCGATATCTTTACAGATACGTATTGTGACCACACAGTTGTGGTCGAAATACGTATCTGCAAAGATATCGAAAATTACTTGGTGGAATTAAATGGAGGGTACTTAATTCGTCTTAGATGGTTAGATCTGCAGATCAATCCCCGTATCGGAGGCACTTGGTGAAACGATAGGATGTGTGACCCCTTTCTGGAATATACTCTCTGGTTAGAAAATGGGTTCACCCTAAAAAAATGTTGGCAAAAGTTTTTGGCTGCATTTTTGCCATCTTACATCCTATTTCGGGTATTGTTAGCTCAGTACAAAGATTACAAGCAGTTCTTGCATCGTAGGTATTAAGATCAAACCATTTTACCTTTACCTGCGAATTGCATGAGGTTTGTTCTTAAGATATACATTTTCCTTAAATTCATGTTGTAAAAATGTGTTAATTTTTTTCGAAATTGATCCCACAAAATTTCGAAATAAAAAATGGAATGAAACTCAATTTGTATCATCTTTGAGACGCATTGATGAAATATTGGCAAAAAATGTGTTATATTAAAAAAAATCTAAATGTTTACTCAAGTGCACGGCCCAAAAGTTTCGGTTCGCCCACGAACCGGTCAAAAGTTTGGGGTTACTCTCCTGATATACGTTTTAATGCAATTTTAGCAGAATGTTGTCTGAAGTACAGTATGTGCTTGACGTTTTGGTGGGAAACTCACTTTCTGCAATTTGTTTTTTTTGCCTGAATTTGAAACGTGGCCAAACGTCAAACACAAGCAAAATCGAAGCAAGCGCCATCGGTAGCCGACTGACCACCTACAAACAACTAAATCAGCTGTTAAACAAGTGATCGATGAAACCTGAGATGAAACATGTGTTGAGTGAGACGTCTATTTCTTCTTCTTCTTCCCTGATGGCTCTACATCCCAACTGGAACTTGGCTTGCTTTTCAACTTAGTATTCTATTAGCATTTCCTCAGTTATTAATTGAAAGCTTTTCTATGCCCGCCATTGCATGAGTATGTATGTTGTGTGGCAAGTACAATTGATACACCATGCCCAGGGTGTCGAGCAAGTTTCCAACCCGAAAACATCCTAGATCGGACTGAGAATCGTGAATTTATTAGATTTGACATTTATTCACATGTGCAACCATATTCATAGAAATAATTAAAATTAAATTTTATTAACCCTTATGTGGCCAGCTTAGCTACTGGCGACGTTTTGTTGAGGGACTATCACGGAAAACGGCCCGCAACATGTGGAACCGCATTTCCACCAATGAAAGTGAAGAATACTCCAATCGATGGATATTCAACTTCGCAAAAAAGGTCTGCCCAGATTCCGTACCAGCAGAACCGCTATTTCGAGAATCAGTCACTGATCCCGGTTCTTTGGGTGGACCATTCTCAATGCTGGAACTTTCTATGTCTCTTCTTTCATCAAACAATTCTTCTCCGGGATGCGATAATATCAAATTCAATCTTCTTAAAAACCTCCCAGATATCGCTAAAAGACGATTACTTGACCTGTACAACTGTGTTATGGAGTACAACATCGTACCACCAGAATGGCGACAGGTCAAAGTAATAGCTATTCAAAAGCCTGGGAAACC
This sequence comes from Armigeres subalbatus, assembly GCF_024139115.2. NCBI lineage: Eukaryota > Metazoa > Arthropoda > Insecta > Diptera > Culicidae > Armigeres > Armigeres subalbatus. The sequence goes on from NC_085139.1 coordinate 226,907,065, forward strand.
AGTGTCTGATCACAATTCATACCGACCGATTGCCATGCTATCGTGCATGAGGAAATTATTGGATAAAATGATCCTTTCAAGAAAGGTAAAGGAACAAATGACTGTCTAGCGTTGCTCTCTTCAGATATACATCTGGCCTATGCGCACAAGGAGCAACTGGCTTCAGTTTTCTTGGATATAAAGGGCGCTTTTGATTCTGTTTCCATAGAAGTACTGTCGGAAAATTTGCACAGTAGTGGATTACCCGTTATTTTGAATAATTTCTTGTACAATTTGTTGTCAGTAAAACATATGAACTTTACTCTCGGCACTCTGACAACTTCCAGAAATAGCTACATGGGCCTTCCCCAAGGTTCATGTTTAAGTCCCTTGCTTTACAATTTCTATGTTAAAGATATTGACAATTGTTTGGAAGGACAATGCACGCTTAGACAAGTTGCAGATGATGCCGTGATCTCCCTAAGAGGTTCATGTGCAAATGTCCTACAAAGACCATTGCAAAATTCCCTAAATAACCTGACTGTTTGGGCTAGACATTTAGGGATCGAGTTTTCTCCGCAAAAAACTTAATTGGTAGTGTTTACTAAGAAGCGGTACCCAGCTCAACTGAAACTAAAGCTGTTGAAAGATGACATAAACCAATCTTTATCTTCTAAATACCTTGGGGTCTGGTTTGATTCAAAGTGTACCTGGAAAACCCATATTGATTATTTGTTAGAGAAATGCCGAAAAAGGATCCATTTTCTCCGTTCTATCTCCGGAACTTGGTGGGGCGCTCACCCGGAAGACCTCATCAAACTATATAAAACGACTATTCTCTCTGTTTTAGAGTATGGCTCTTTCTGCTTCCTCTCAGCAGCTGAGTGCCACCTGATCAAATTGGAACGAATTCAATATCGTTGTTTGCGTATTGCTCTTGGCTGTATGCATTCAACGCATAACATGAGCCTGGAGGTGCTTGCTGGAGTCACTCCTTTAAATCACCGTTACTGGGAACTCTCACTTAGAATACTGATCAAATGTGGAACAAGTAACACACTTGTATTAGAAAACTTCGATAATATGCTTGAACTGGTTCATCGTTCAAGATACCTGCGAGTCTATCTCAACTACATATCGTCAGATCTCTGTCTTCCATGTTATAATCCACCTCGAGTTCACTTCGTCAACGACAGTTCCTCAATTGAATACGATCTGTCTATGAAACACGCTATTCAAGATCATCTTCGACAAATATCTATCCCTTCCTTTTTTCAGAAAAATATGAACATGTCAATTGCAATAACAGATATTTCACTGATGATTCTCGCATTAACGAATCCACTGGCTTCGGTGTTTTCAACGTAAATTCAACCACCTTCCGAAAACTTCAAGAACCGTGTTCGGTTTATGTTGCTGAGCTGGCAGCAATTAATTTCGCTTTGGGGATAATTTCCAATCAGCCCGTAGACCATTATTTCATCTTCTCGGATAGTCTTAGTTCTATCGAGGCACTCCGGTCGATGAAACCTGTTAAGCACGCATCTTACTTTCTTACAACTGTAAGAGAGCAGATGCGTGATTTGGTCGAAAGATCATTCAAGATTACCTTTGTATGGGTCCCATCCCATTTCCTAATCTATGGCAATGAGAAAGCGGACTCGCTAGCAAAGGTGGGCGCACAGGAGGGTGAGGTTTATGATAGACAAATCTCGAACAACGAGTTTTTACTCGTACTCTTCAAAATTGGCAAATGATTTGGTAACACAATGAACTTTGACGGTGGCTGTTTTCCATAGTTCCTAAAGTTTCTGCGCGAGCGTGGTTCAGAGGTGAGGACTTAAGCCGAGGCTTCATTCGCACGATGTCGAGACTTATGTCCAATCACTATTCACTAAACGCACACCTCTATAGAATAAACCTGATCGATAGCAACCTATGTAGGTGTGGAGCCGGTTACGATGACATCGATCACGTAGTTTGATATTGCTCGGAAAACGAAGCCTCCAGAGAGCAACTATTGGATACCCTTGTGGCCCGAGGTAAACAATCCTACAGGGAAGTAAGAGGTGTTTTGGGGGATCGCGATGTGGATTATATGCAGGCCATCTATGCCTTTCTTTGCTCGTCTGACATAAAAGTCTAATTCCCCTATTTTTTTTCTTTCTCGTTTTTGTTTTGTTTTTGTCTTATTGTTCTGTGTAATACGAAGCTATGGCCATCCGGAAGATGCTCCCTGACGAACCACAACTCGAGCCCGACGCTACGCCATACCGTTAATGACGTCAAATACCCGGATGAGCAGCTGTAATACCACAAACCTAAATCCCAACCTAGTCCGTCCTGAAAATACGCAATCTAACCTTGAGTCGCAACGAGTATCTTGGTCTATACCCTTTCCCCTTACTAACTGTTGATAATAAGATGATATCGATTGTAAATATCATAAAGTCTCGGCTCCGTTTAGTGTTATACACGCCTGAGCCTGTCAAATAAACGCAATAGATAAAAAAAAATATGTGGCCAGCTTTTCGGAATTCAATTCACGATATCTAAATGATTTTTCAAGGCAAGACGTTGAAACTCCGTCAGATCCGCAATCCCAGATCCGCAATGATTTCGGGGGTTAAATGATTCTTTTTACCCTTTAAATGGTCAGCAGGGATCCCGGGTAACCACTAAACTGAAATGCTTGTATCTTACCCAATTTTCAACCGATTTCAACAGTTTTGGGCTCATTCGATTCCGAATTGTCTTCTTTATCGTGCTGTTGGTGGGGTGGATTGGTTCAGTCACGCTGATATCCGGGAAATCCGGATTTCCGGGAAAATGTCCTGATTCGGTAATACTGACCTTGGATTTCGGTATCAAACTTCTTGAAATTTCCACAGCAGGTTGATGTTATACACCCTTATTCTTGTTTACGGACGAACGATACTTTCGAACGAATGCGATTCGTTCGAACCGTTTCTCCATTTGATTTTGCTGACGTAAACGAGAATGCGCTTCAACTTTCGTTCGAAAGCGCGTTCGTACGTAAACAAGAATAAGGGTGATGATTATATTAGGCAAATTAGACGTGTAAACATTCGAGTGGCCATTTCAGAACAGGGGTGGCATTGCGCATCTCGATTCGAACGTAATTCTATCGAGTCGAACATGTTCGGCATTACGGCTTTCGATTCGATCTCGAAAACGACTCATCGTTCGAGTTTGCTCGAGGAGGTACAAGAATAACGAGATGTTTTGGCATTATGGAAACTCGATAGCAAACTGAAAAACGACTCAAGTCGAATGAAAAACACTCGTCACCTTTATAGTTTTCGATTGTTGTTCGAGAGTCATTTCTTGCTGAAAGTTTTTATTTATATTTGTTAAAATTTCTCTACCGGAAGAAAATAAATGTGTCATTATTGTATCTTGAAGGAAAGAATGTATACCTACTTTTATACTGCCGCTAACCGCAAGTCGAGCACATCTGTATATGGATGGCCAAATACAGATGTGCTCGACTTGCGGTTAGCGGCAGTATAGTTTCCAGACAATATGCAATCTCTAATTATCCCGAAATCCGCGTAAAAACGACTTCAACTAAAATATTTTTTTTTGCCTTTTTCACGTATTTCTTAACGATTTCGATAAACCGCGTGAAAAATCTTTGGGGAAAATCTGCGTAAAACGAGTATATTCCAAGATCTACGTAAAAATAGTTGAGTTTAATAAAAAAAAAACAGATTAATCCAACAGTCTAAAACGAGTTTTGTACTCTCCATTTAATTCCACCAACGCACCAGGGGCTAGTCTACACTATGGCACCAGGGGCAGATGATTCATACAAAAAGTGTAACATGGGGGTGCTATTTTTGCGTTACGTAATCAATGGATCTTTCCTGCTGTGCGGTTTTCGTTCAGTGAAGTATCTGGAATGTTGCTTTCAGCTATGTGGGTTCTCTTTTCGCCATAGTATTTTTCACACAAACTTGAACCGGCTTGCGCTCAACCAGTTTTTGTTCAAATCGGTTTTTGGAGGACACTCAGAGCATGGGACGGAATCGAGTGAGCGTGGTAGAGCTGGGTCATTTTTTAACCACCCTACTAATATTCTTTTTTTTTTACAAATACGACACCAATACTACTACAGTATATGACACTTTTTATTGTACCAATACTTTCAAAGCTTTGTTTTGGTACTCAACCCACCTTCACCTTAAATCTAGACCAACATTTGAAAAGGGCGTAACAGCCAAAATTTATTCCTTCTGATTCTTCGTCTACATATATAGCTTTATATGTGGTTTAGAAATATGCTTTTAATATCTCAGCACTCAACTGTCACAAGGCGAGTTTTGTACTTTCCATTTAACTCACCATGTTCTCGTGCGGTGGAATTAAATGGAAAGTGCCAAACTCGTCTAATGACAGTTGTAGACATTCCACTATAAAGAGCTTTAATAATTTTCTCTTTAAACTCTGTTTCCCTGTTCCAGTTATGAAACAAAAACGAAATGTTCGTAAACTAACTGCCATCTTTAAAAAAATCCTAAATAAAGCTTAAAAAAAGTGCCTTTTTAAACCTTTCCATTTTGGTCTCTCTACCAAATCTTATCTTGGCTGTGTATATGCACAGCACATGTTTCGAAATGGACAAATTGATATGAAATTTACGAAAAAGGATCCACATGTCTTGGAGGGACTCGAACCATCAACCTCCTACTCTACTAGATAGGCCACACAGTACTGTCGCAACGATGACGCCGGTGGCAGCCTTCCCAGCAGAAAGCCGATCATCGCGAGGCCGTCGTCAACAGCAGCGCATTGTGAAAAGAAAATCGGTTCTTTTCAGGACCATTTTTTATGAGAAGAAAGGATTGGATTGATTGATAACGAGCTCTGTGGTCTAGTGGCTACCGCTTCTGTCTTATAAGCAGGAGGTCGGCTCGTCCCTTTCCTACTTTGTATTTCTATCTTGGTTCTTTCCGTGTTTTTTCTGCCAAATCGATTCCTACTGTTATAACCTTCCACCCAATCCAAATCTACCAAAACGATTCTTACTGTTTTATCCTTCCACACAATCCCAAAACCTCCCGTGGCACCAATGCAATGAGAGGTCGTAGAGTTCTCTGCATCTTTCTTAAGTAGGTGTCCAACTAATCATCCTTCCCCTTCCTCGGACGTAGCTAGGACAGTTCTCGACTATTGGAAAGTGCATTGCTTCAATCTAAGAGAATTGATTAGTCCCAAATCAATATCTGTGGTAACGGATGAAAGTGATTCTACTCTCATACAATAGTCTTGGTTTGTACCACCTACGAATTTGTGCGACATGTTCAATGCTAATGTTAATGCTAATGCTAAAAAGGATTGGATATGAAAGAAAGGTCGCAGGACATCAGTGGCTGTACTGAAAATGTATTCTATATGGTGGCGACATAGCGGAAACTCATCGAGGGACTGTTTGGTGTCAGTAGCAGTCCATTGAAATTTTGTCTAGACTCTGATTTCGGATTTGTTGCTGTTTATGATTAGAAAGGCGGATTATTGAACACAAATCGGTTCTTTTCAGAATCATAATTTTACACAAGTGAAATTTTAGCCGAGACAAATATTTTGACGTAAACTACGTCTAAGGGGAAGACTCGGATACAGGGTGTAAAATGAGAATTTCAAAATTGGGGACCGTCACGAAATCATGTAAGATTTGTAACATTAATAAGTCCTTTATCTTTCAATGGATTTTAAAGATTTAGACATATATCAATCGATTCATAAACTTTCCACCAATTTTTCAGTACTATTGGAGCTTTTGAGTATCAACGATAAACTATTGAAAATTTTAGTTCTTTCATTTATCATTTATCCCCTATGCAACGCGTTCCAATCCTTGGTAATTGCCCACTTTTAAGGTATTATCAAATGTTGAACTGGGGTGACCCAGCTGCTAGACAGTGGGGTACCTACTCCCTCACAGAGTGGGAGATGCTGTTAAAGCTGGGTAGTACTGTCAGTGGGATAGTTCCTTCCTTTCTATATACAGTGGAATTATTAGTTCAGTGTACTGTATTTGGTTTTACGTAGTTTACGTCGAGCGGTCGTGTCTTGTTTATTCATCATCAGACTAAGACCGGAGTGGCCTGTGCTGCACAGAAAAGACTTCTCCATTCAGCTCGGTCCATGGCTGCACTTCGCCACCCACGCAGTCTACGGAGGGTCCGCAAGTCGTCCTCCACCTGATCGATCTACCTTGCCCGCTGTGCACCTCGCCTTCTTGTTCCCGTCGGATTGTTGTCGAGAACTATTTTCACCGGATTACTGTCCGACATTCTGGCAACGTGCCCGGCCCACCGCAGTCTTCCGATTTTCGCGGTGTGAACGATGGATGGTTCTTCCAACAGCTGATGCAACTCGTGGTTCATTCGCCTCCTCCACGTACCGTCCGCCATCTGCACCCCACCATAGATGGTACGCAACACTTTCCTTTCGAAAACTCCCAGTGCGCGTTGGTCCTCCACGAGCATCGTCCAAGTCTCGTGTCCGTAGAGAACTACCGGTCTTATAAGCGTTTTGTAGATAGTCAGTTTGGTACGGCGGCGAACTCTATTCGATCGGAGCGTCTTGCGGAGTCCGAAGTACGTACGATTTCCAGCCACTATGCGTCTCCGAATTTCTCTGCTGGTATCGTTATCGGCGGTCACCAGTGAGCCCAAGAACCGATAGAAACTCGTGGTGGGTGGCTCACATTGACCTCTCTTGAGCCTCTTCCTATCATGTACTTCGTCTTCGACGTGTTGATGACTAGTCCAATCCGTTTAGCTTCGCTTTTCAGTCTGATGTAGGCTTCCTCCATCCTCTCAAAGTTACGTGCCATGATATCAATGTCGTCGGCGAAACCAAATAACTGGACGGACTTCGTGAAAATCGTACCACTCGTGTCAATCCCTGCCCTTCATATTACTCCCTCCAAAGCGATGTTGAATAGCAGACACGAAAGACCATCACCTTGCCGTAACCCTCTACGGGTTTCGAAGGGACTCGAGAATGCCCCTGAAACTCGTGTCGTGTCTTGTATACAACCCTAATTTTTTTTAAAGTGCAAAACACAATCACATGGCAACGGCAGAAAACAGCCATCGGAAGCAGAATCACAAGCACTCATCGAAGGGGGGCGCTGCAAAAATATATTCGCATGGACGGCGTCAGAGGCGTTAAATTTCAACGGCAAATCATCAAGTTGACTGATTCTGACTTTTGTCTACTATTGTAAATAAATCGTTCCGTATTGGAACCGCCATTATATCCAAGAGAAAGTTAAAGTCCCTCAATTACAAAACAAAACCGTAATTAGTTCATGCGCTTAGTGGAAAACAAAATATTTACATTTTACGAAATTCTTTGTCAGTAGATACACGAATCCAACAGAATAAACTCAGGTTGTTACGCTCTTTTCAAATGTTGGTCTAGAATTGTCCAGACAATCTATTTGGCCAAAAAATATTCGATAAACGGCATTGAGCTCAATTAATTACTTGAATATTGAGATTGGAGTATGCAACATCCCAAATGAACGGTAATTCCGAGATAAATAAATCAAACGCGAAGTAAAGTTCCGTGTGTCATAAAATTATTTTTTTTTTTTTTTTTAACTAATTTTATTTGCGAATTATCTAATACATGCATTCATCTCTTAGGCTAGGTGTTCCGTGTTTTCTTAACACTATCATCCTTATTTGCTATGTTACGCTTTTAGTTATTATTAATACATTTCAATTGCCTCTAGCAGTTAGAATTTTTTCCTCTGGTTGAATTGAACCATGTAGGAATTACAATGTTTTCTACTTAAACTAAACTTAACCTATTTTATACTAAGGGTACAAGGAGTTAATCGTTGCAATAGAAGATTGCAGCGCTTTTTGTCTCAACTTGGAAATTATTTTGTTGGACATTCGTTGCCATGTCTCAATATTAGAAATTCTATGAAGTTCATTGGTACTATACCACGGAGGCAACTTCAGAATCATTTTCAAAATTTTATTTTGAATCCTCTAGAGTGCCTTCTTTCTGGTATTGCAGCAACTAGTCCATATTTGCACAGCATACAACAAGTCAGGTATAATATATTGTTTGTAAATCAAAAGTTTGTTCTTAAGACAAAGTTTTGATTTTCTGTTTATAAGTGGATATAGGCACTTAATATATTTGTTACATTTGGCTTGAAGGCCTTCAATGTGATTTTTAAAAGTTAATTTTTAATCTAGCAGAAGTCCTAAATATTTAGCTTCGCTAGACCAATTAATTGGAACCCCATTCATAGTGACAATATGTCTGCTAGAAGGTTTCAAATAAGAAGCTCTCGGCTTATGTGGGAAAATTATAAGCTGAGTTTTGGAAGCATTCGGGGAAATTTTCCATTTTTGCAAGTAAGTGGAGAAAATGTCCAAACTTTTTTGCAATCTACTACAAATGACACGAAGGCTTCGCCCTTTGGCTGAAAGGCCCGTGTCATCTGCAAACAAAGATTTTTGACACCCTGGTGGTAAATCAGGTAAGTCAGAAGTAAAAATGTTATACAATATGGGCCCCAGTATGCTGCCTTGATGGACACCAGCCCTTACAGGTAATCTATCAGATTTAGTATTCTGATAGTTTACCTGCAGTGAGCGATCTGATAAATAATTTTGGATCAGTTTAATGATGTACAGAGGAAAATTAAAATTCATCAATTTTACAATCAAACCTTCATGCCAAACACTGTCAAATGCTTTCTCTATATCAAGAAGAGCAACTCCAGTCGAATATCCTTCAGATTTGTTGAGCCGAATTAAGTTCGTAACTCTTAATAACTGATGAGTGGTTGAATGCCCATGGCGAAAACCAAATTGCTCATCAGCAAAAATAGAATTGTTATTCATATGAACCATCATTCTATTTAAAATAATCTTTTCTAACAGTTTGCTTATTGAAGAAAGCAAACTGATTGGGCGATAACTAGAAGCTTCAGCTGGATTTTAGTCCGGCTTCAAAATTGGAACAACTTTGGCGTTTTTTCATTTATCTGGAAAGTATGCCAATTGAAAACATTTGTTAAATAAATTAACCCAAAAGGATAAAGAGCTCTCAGGAAGTTTTTTGATAAGTATGTAGAAAATACCATCATCACCCGGGGCTTTCATATTTTTTAATTTTCTAGTAATAGATCTCACTAGTGAGACCTAGACTCAAATTATGGGCACTCTCGAACTGCTGAGCAAGTTTTTGAGCCTTTTCGCCATTTGTTAATAAAATTCTATTTCCCTCTTTAAGCGCTGGAAATGGCTTTTGAGGTTTTTAAGAATTTTGTTAATTTCAAAAGGGTTTCGAACTGGGATCCAACTTCGAGACATTATTCTCAAAGTTGGTATTTCTCAGAATAGCGAAACGTTTTTAATTTCATTTGCAAATCTCGCCAAATAACTTTCAACGCGGGATCGCGAGTTCTTTGGTATTGCCTTCTTCTCACATTTTTAAGACGGATCAGTAGCTGAAGATCGTCGTCAATAATAATGGAGTTGAATTTAATTTAACATTTAGGAATTGCAATGCCTCTGGCTTCGACAATTAAATTTGTCAAAGATACGAGAGCATTATCAATATCACTTTTGGTATCGAGAGGAATATCAACATCAAAATTCCTATCAATATACGTTTTATATAAATCCCAATCAGCTCTATGATAATTAAAAGTAGAGCTGATTGGATTATAAATGGCTTCTTGTGAGATTTCAAATGTCACAGGAAGGTGATCAGAGTCAAAGTCAGCATGAGTTACCAATTGGCCACACAGCTGACTTGAATCCGTTAAAACTAAATCAATTGTAGAAGGATTTCGACTGGAAGAAAAACAAGTTGGTCCATTGGGATATTGAATAGTATAATATCCTGCAGAACAATCTTCAAATAAAATTTTACCATTGGAATTGCTTTAAGCATTATTCCATGAACGGTGTTTGGCATTGAAGTCACCAATTACGAAGAATTTTGATTTGTTGCGAGTCAGAATTTTAACATCAGCTTTCAACAAATTCTTTTGCTGCCCATTGCATTGAAAAGGCAAATAGGCTGCAATGAAGGAAAATTGACCAAAATTTGTTTCAACAGAAACTCCCAAGGTTTCAAAAACTTTGGTTTCAAACGAAGAAAATAATTTATGTTTGATACGTCTATTAATGACAATGGCGACCCCACCACAGGCGCTGTCAAGACGATCATTTCTGTAGATAAAATAGTTTGGATCTCTTTTAATGGAGAGTCCTGGTTTTAAATACGTTTCAGTTATAATGGCAATATGCACATTATGAACTGAAAGGAAGTTGAATAATTCATCTTCCTTACCCTTTAGAGAGCGGGCATTCCAATTTAGAACTTTCACACAATTATTTGGATCCATTGAAACGGAGTCCGATAACAATTTTTTGTGTGTACTTTATACCAACCTGAACAGCTTCAGGAATTGTATTTGCTTTGAACATTGCATCAATCATGTGATGCAATTGTTCAGTTAAAAAATCAAAATCGGAAGTAGTCATGCTACCTGAAACGGCAACATGACCGTTATTTTCCGTTGGGACATGGGTATAAACCTCATTTTGAGAAGAGAAATTTGGTCTACCAGCAGCGATGTTTGCATACGTAGGTACATTCCAAAAATTGGAATTTACTGAAGTGCTTGCTACCCGTTGACGAGCGGCAAAATTTGTTTGTGAATTGTGGTGGGTATGAATTGCTCGACCGGTAACCGGTTTCGAGATTTGAGCGTTTGAAAAATTCCTACCCGTCGAATCTGGGATCCGATTGGAATTTCCCGTCATCAATTTTGCACGGGAATTCAAAACTTTTTTGCGTGAAGGGCATTCCCAGAAATTGGATTTATGATTGCCCCTACAATTTGCACATTTAAATTTATTGGAATCCTCTCTCACAGGACATGCGTCCTTGGCGTGAGAGGTTCCACCACAAATCATGCATTTAGCATCCATGTGACAATGTTTGGTTCCATGACCCCACTTTTGGCACTTACGGCACTGGGTGGGGTTTTGGAAATTTCCTCCAGGCCTGCGGAAATGTTCCCATGTAACACGGACATGGGACATAATACAGGCCTTTTCCAAACTTTCATATTTTTTAGTTCACTTTTGTTAAAATGAACTAAATAAAATTCTTGAGAAATGCCCCTCTGGGAAGTACCAGAGTGGGATTTCTTTTTCATCTTAATTACTTAGACTGGTGAAAATCCAAGTAATTGAGAAATTTCAATTTTAATCTCATCCAGTGATTTATCATCACTGGGGAGACCTTCAAGACGACTTTGAACAATCGCTCAGTTTTGTCGTCGTATGTGAAGAATTTATGGCGCTTCTCAGTTAAATACTGAAGAAGACGTTTGCGATCGTCAAAGGATCCCGGCAAAACGCGGCAGTCACCCTTCCTAGCAATCTGAAATGAAACCTTGATCCCCTGAAGGTTACTCAAAATCTCATTCCGGAAGCCAGAAAACTCGGCAACAGATACCACAATTGGCGGAATCCTTTGCTTATTCGTATGAATCGAATCACCTGGGCTAGAGGTATATTCGATTTGCTCAATTTCATCATTAATCAAATCGAACTGATTGCTCAGTTCGATTGGAGAAGAATTATTTCCGATATTAGAGTTAGAAGGAATATCTGAATTCTCCAGCTTCCTTCTATTTTTTCCGCGCTTTGGCAGGACGGTCTTGAAACCTTGTTTCTTTGAAGGAAGTGGAGAATTCAGAGACTCCCCCTTCCTCTTGTTTTTGTTAATACTCATTGCTGAGCGTGGAGACGTGACCTTCTAAGAGGTTTTTTCCCAGAACGGTGTCCCTGCAGGATTACCACCGCTTGTCGGAATTTTACTTCCGCAAACGGGTCCAACGCAAAATGAAGGCACGGGTCCTTGCAAAGGCTTGCAAAGATCGTAACGGGATCAGTGGGTATAAATAGCTCTAAGAAGCACTGTTGAAATTAAAATAGCTTCGGGTAGTATTAAAAACTTCCTTCCGCAAAGAGAGAAAGAACCGCACAGCACGAAAGCACGATGCGGTCTGTGCAAGGATAGGATGATCGATTGTTAGCAACGGCAATGCAATGTCATAATGCGATAATCGCAATGCAAATGATCAAACATGTTCGATTCAAAGATAACTTAGGAGCATGGTAAGCCATTTTATGATAAACTGCAAATTGTTAATTATATTTTTATTATTAAATATGAGCCACAATCAAAAGAATTCAATTTTAATTCAGGAAGTTTGAATGCACTTCAGATACTCTGAGGGTACAATCATGCGGGGCTTATTGTATACGGCTATAGCTTCGGAACGCATACTTTATTGAAACGGGCTATAGGTTACAATAGAACTATTACTTTCTAGCTCCCGGATCTAAGATTCTTGCAATTATATTAATAATATGGTTGCACGAATATGTTATCCATAATGCCACTGCCAGATAGTGGGAGTTAGATTGTAATAAAATAGCACAAATACCCTATTCCCGTCCGCAGCGTTTACTACTCTGGCGCATCTCAACCGAATGGCTTGGTTTTTGGTACCGTTCTGACTCAAATCCAGAATATGACTCATATTCCGAACACTGGCGTTTTAGCGCCCTAAAACTAAAACTGTCATTGGTTTTCCGCACTGAGGATCAAGATAACAAACGAATTCAAACTCCTGTGGAAAAAATTACACGAATAAAGTTAAAATGGGCATTCAAAAGCTAAAGTTCGGAATATGAGTCATGTTCGGAATTTGAGTCAAAACGGTACATGGCTAGTATTTGTTGATTTCTAGTTAGCGCAACCGGGTTTTATCGACTCGCGCTTCTTTGTCGGACTCAACAATACGACTATCCCTTCTCTGCCAACTATTCCTCGTCACTCCAAATAACAGAAGGCGGAGATTCTGCCAAAGGTCCAAGGCTCGTATCCTTCACCAGTGTTGACTCGATGCTCTGACTACCATTGAACAAAGGCACCTGTTTATCCGTAGCCAGAGCAGAGATTCTTTGCAAGGTCCAGGGCAGATGCGTATCGTCTCGCATCTGTCGTAAAATCGCTAAATCGTGGTACACGCACTCACCAGTATTCACCCCTAGCAACAAACATATTGCACATCGATCACAGTAACTTATATATGCCCGAACTCTCTCACAATATGGTTACTGCAACAAGATTGGCTCAACGTGTGCTGCTTGGGATATCATAACCATGTAACGCTAGTGGGTTATTTTTATTTCAGAATAGTATTATTTAATAATCATACTCCACTATTTCCACCTATATATTACTACAAATAAACTAGAATAGTGGTCGAAAATTTGAAATGAAACTGAATCCCTACTAATTTTACTCTAAGTCGAATGCAACAGTTGGAATTGCGAAAAGCATTATTACCACTTGGGGTTTTAAAGTTAAAATTTTAAGCTATCGTATCGTCGTCGGGAGACAACGCGTCAAATGGGGGTGAGAATGAGTCACTGTTTCAACTACATAGAATGCTTGTAGAATAGATTTAATGTATCTGAGAACAATAAAACTGAATTATAAGTGACCTTTTTGAAAGATTTTGTTATCCGACCTCCAGACTGTCGGTGAGGGCTCCGACGTCACCCCTGACTACGGTATCCAACATTTTTTTTATATTTTAAGTTATGGTAATTTTGTTCTAAACCAGTTCTAAACCAAAATAAGTAACCAAATGAATTATCTTAAAATATGACTACATTCCTCAATGCACCAAACTGTTCTACGTAGTTTACGTTGGGCGGTCGTGTCTTGTACATAACCCATCAGATTTTTTTTCCTGTGATGGTGCAATCAAGTAACAGGAAACCTGAGTACAAAACTTCATAATCGTATAGTTTTTATTGCGAGTCAACATGTAGTCCCTTCGAAGTGTTGAATGGTGCTGTGGTAGAGTGAAGGACTATCAATCACAAGATCCATAAATCAAATCCAGTTTTATAGTTTTATTTTATTTTTTTCCGCTGTAGTATTTTGCAACATTATTGCAATTTTACTGTAATCGAAGGATGTTTCCGTAGGCTCCACCTCTTGCGCTTTTTAGCTTGCAAGATAGTTATATTTGATGGCACATACGCAAAGATTGTTTCTGTCCGAATAGTTGCAACACAGTGAAATTTTCAGAAGTGAGACAATTTGTGCTGCTTGGGATATTATGTACAATACACATTTTTGGAAAAAGAAATTTTTTTCAATAAGTTTTTATTGGAATTGTAACACATCCGCCATTACGCATTTTTGTTCAAGGTACCCCTTGGGGCCAACGAAAGTACCCCCAGGGGTACATGTACCCCAGGTTGAGAACCGCTGCTCTACTAGATAGGCGCACAGTACTGTCGCAACGATGACGCCGATCAACAGCAGCGCATTGTGAAAAGAAAATCGGTTCTTTTCAGGACCAATTTTTTATGAAAAGAAAGGATTGGATTGACTGATGACTAGCTCTGTGGTCTAGTGGCTACCGCTTCTGTCTTATAAGCAGGAGGTCGGCTCGTCCCTTACCTACTTTGTATTTCTATCTTGGTTCTTTCCGTGTTTTTTCTGCCAAATCGATTCCTACTGTTATTACCTTCCACCCAATCCCAATCTACCACAACGATTCTTACTGTTATAACCTTCCACACAATCCCAAAACCTCCCGTGGCACCAATGTAATGAGAGGTCGTAGAGTTCTCTGCATCTTTCTTAAGTAGGTGTCCAACAAACCATCCTTCCCCTTCCTCAGCATTCGCAAGCACGTGGCTAGGACAGATCTCGACTATTGGAGAGTGCATTGCTTCAATCTAAGAGCATTGATTAGTCCCAAATCAATATATGTGGTAACGGATAAAAGTGATTCTACTCTCATACAATAGTCTTGGCCTGTACCACCTACGAATTTGAGCGACATGCTCAATGCTAATGCTAGAAAGGATTGGATATGAAAGAAAGGTCGCGGGACATCAGTGGCCGTACTGAAAATGTATTCTATATGGTGGCGACATAGCGGAAAATCATCGAGGGACTGTTGGGCGTCAGTAGCAGTCCATTGAAATTTTGTCTAGACTCTGCTTTCGGATTTGTTGCTGTTTATGATTGGAAAGGCGTATTGATCACAAATCGATTCTTTTCAGAATCATAATTTTACACAAGCGAAGTTTTAGCCGAGGCAAATATTTTTCAAAGTGTAAAACACAATCATATGGCAACGGCAGAAAACAGCCATCGGAAGCAGAATCATAAGGGGTCGTACACTTATTACGTAAGCAATTTTTCTGGGTTTTTCGACCCCCCCTCCCCCCATGTAAGATTTTTTTCATACAAATGAATTTTTATTTATATGTAGCGTAAGATATTTACCGACCCCCGCTCCCCCCATAAGTGCTTACGTAATATGTGTACGGCCCCTAAGCACTCATCGAAGGGGGACGCTGCAAAAATGTATTCGCATCGTTCCGAATTGGGACCGCCATTATATCCAAGAGAAAGTTAAAGTCCCATAATAACAAAACAAAACCGTAATTAGTTCATGCGCTTAGTGGAAAACAAAATATTTACATTTTACGAAATTCTTTGTCAGTAGATACAGGAATCCGAAAGAAAAAACTCAGGTTGTTACAATCTTTTCAAATGTTGGTCTAGAATTGTCCAAACAATCTATTTGGCCAAAAAATGTTCGATCAAACGGCATTGAGTTCAACCAATTGCCTGCATTTTGAAATTGAAGTAGGCAACATCCCAAATGAGGGGTAATTCCGAGATAAATAAACCAAACGCGAAGTAAAGTTCCGTGTGTCATAAAATTATGATTACATCTTCCATTCCTTCCTCGCATATGAACCCGAAGCCGATGGCCGAGGAAAAATCCTCCCAGAAATCACAATGATTGATTGGAGCGATAAATTACACGCCACTTTGGGTTCTTTCGGGAAGGTGCTGCTGCTTCTGCTCAATGCCAAGTCAGTCACTCTGCAAATAGAAGCAGATCCCCCGCCACGATGCTGGATCCCGCGATCTGAAAAGAGTGTCAATAAAGTTGAGATGTCATAAAAATTTCCTCGAGAGCCAGCGGCACGTAAAACATTTAACTTATGGAGAGATCATGTGTCATCATCTTTTCGACTACGCTGCCTCCAAGGGGGGCGATGGAGAATTTTGCTACTGCGACATGACAATCCTGATAAATTTCAACCGATAGGGAAATGATGATGATAGATGAGCGCTGACTGTCCCAAACAGGCAATCGGGCCGCCCTTTCCGAGAAAGGTGTTTAGCTTGTGAATATCAATTACTTCCCTATTGCTGGCAGTGGCAACCGTCTGCTGCCAAAGCTCACGTCCTTTAGCGTCCCGAAAGGCGAAAAGTGCAATTTCTCTTCATCAATTACCAATGGTCGGTTGGTCGAACGGTCGCCGCTGGTGTTCGATTCGATTCTACAAGCTTCCGTACGCCTCCGTCGTCGTCGCTCTGTAGTAAAACTTCACACTTTGCACTCGTACGGACACCACACCGCTTTATCGGGGGTACGAGATCTCCACTTTGCATGCTAACTGCTACTACTTCAGCTGCTGGCTCTTGGTCGGGCTTCGACTTGGCCAGAGCCACCCGACGACAGCTTTAGATTTTCGATACGGCTAACAAGGTCGTCGACAGTCCATCAATGGGAGATCAGACAGAGTCGGTATAACGGGCAAGTAAAGGAACCCAATGCCAGTAGCTTACTCCGAAAAGCAGACAGCAGCCGGACCATCGACGTCTTATCTCCCTTGCATAGTCGTTTAATGCCAGAGAAATGATTTCAACACCGTTCAGTGCTTGCCTTCTGGATGGCTATTCGGAACGGGAGCGAATCGGCAACGGATCTAGCCGGTAGGGCATGTGGCTTACACGAAGAGCCAGGTGTAAGCAAATCAAAATCAGCACTATCGGTATCTCTGATTGCCGTGCATCTTTACTAGCACTTGTACTACAGTCAGTGGTATGAAAGGAAAATGGTATTATGGCTGTGTATTATTGAAAGGAACGCTGTGGGCTATTTCGATTCATCTTTTTGGTTAAAAATAACTGATAATTACTTTGATTTTAAATATTGGAAGTCTTAGTTCTTGAAATCATCAAAATAATTGCTTAAGCTATATTAATCAGACAAACTAGAAAGGTACGAGCGAGAAACATTCTTCTTGAACACATGTGAAATATTTCCTTCAAATTTAATTTTAGAAAACTGGATAGCTTAAGGTCAAAATCTTGGTCAAAATGTTAGTTTCAATAAGGGTTAATCAGGGTAACTTGAAGCCTGAAAAATATTCATTGAAACCACTGGGAATGATTATAGAAATTTCACTTCTCTCTCTCCAAACATAGAAAGCTTCTTTCCAAAAGCTTGGAAAGCTTCTTTCCAAATGCTTCAGAAGCTTCGTCCCAAAAACTTGGAAAAGTTTTTTTCCAAAAGCTTGGAAAACTTCGTTCCGTAAGCGTGAAAAACTTCATTGCTGAAAATTGTAAATCTTCTATTCAAGAGCTTTTTTATAGGAGCTTAAAAAGCCTATTGACACAAGCGTGGACGGCTTATTTCGAAAAATTTGGGAAGCTTTATTCCAGATGCATGGAAAGCTTTTTTTCAGAAGAATAAAATGCTTCTTTTCAGAAGCTTGGAAAACTTTTTTCACAATCTTAAAAAAAAATCTTTGTAAGAGCTTGGAAAGTTTTTTCAAGAAGCTTGAAAAGTTTCATCCAAGAAGTTGAAAAGTTTCTGCCAAGAAGCTGAGAAGCATTTCTCAAGAAGCTGAAAAGTTTCTGCTAAGAAGCTGAAAAGCTTCTGCCATGAAACTTAAAAGCTTCTGCCAAGAAGCTGAGAAACTTTTGCCAAGAAGCCGAAAACCTTCTGCCAAGAAGCTGAAAAGGCTTCTGCCAAAAAGCAGAAAAGTTTCTGCCAAGAAGCTTTAAAGCTTCTGTCCAAAAATTGCAAAGTTTCTGCTAAGAAGTTGCAAAAAGCTTTTGCCAAGAAGCTGGAAAGCTTCTGCCAAGAAGCTGAAAAGCTTCTGCCGAGAAGCTGAAAAGCTTCTGCCAAGAAGCTGTAAAGCTTCTGCCAATGAGCTGTAAAGCTTCTGCCAAGAGGCTGAAGTGCTTCTGCCAAGAAGCTGAAAAGCTTCTGCCAAGAAGCTGAAAAGCTTCTGCCAAGAAGCTGAAAAGCTTCTGCCAAGAAGCTGAAAAGCTTCTGCCAAGAAGCTGAAAAGCTTCTTGAAAAGCTTGCCAAGAAGCCAAGAAGCTGCTGCCAAGAAGCTGAAAGAGCTGAGCTTCTCCAAGAAGCTGAAAGCTTCTTCCAAGAAGCTGAAAGCTGCCAAGAGAGCTTCTTCCAAGAAGCTGAAAAGCTTGCCAAGAAGCTGAAAGCTTCTGCCAAGAAGCTGAAAAGCTTCTGCCAAGAGCTGAAAGCTTGCCAAGAAGCTGAAAAGCTTCTGCCAAGAGCTGAAAAGCTTCTGCCAAGAAGGCTAAAAAGCTTCTGAGGCTGAAAAGCTTCTCCAAGAAGCTGGAAAGCTTCTGCCAAGAAGCTGAAAAGCTTCTGCCAAGAAGCTGAAAGCTTCTGCCAAGAAGCTGAAAAGCTTCTGCCAAGAAGCTGAAAAGCTGCCAAGAAGCTGAAAAGCTCCAAGAAGCTGGCTTCTGCCAAGAAGCTGAAAAGCTTCTCCCAAGAAGCTGAAAAGCTCCTCCCAAGAAGCTGAAAAGCTTCTGCCAAGAAGCTGAAAAGCTTCTGCCAAGAAGCTGAAAAGCTTCTGCCAAGAAGCTGAAAAGCTTCTGCCAAGAAGCTGAAAAGCTTCTGCCAAGAAGCTGAAAAGCTTCTGCCAAGAAGCTGAAAAGCTTCTGCCAAGAAGCTGAAAAGCTTCTTCCAAGAAGCTGAAAAGCTTCTGCCAAGAAGCTGAAAAGCTTCTGCCAAGAAGCTGAAAAGCTTCTGCCAAGAAGCTGAAAAGCTTCTGCCAAGAAGCTGAAAAGCTTCTGCCAAGAAGCTGAAAAGCTTCTGCCAAGAAGCTGAAAAGCTTCTGCCAAGAAGCTGGAAAGCTTCTGCCAAGAAGCTGAAAAGCTTCTGCCAAGAAGCTGAAAAGCTTCTGCCAAGATGCTGAAAAGCTTCTGCCAAGAAGCTGAAAAGCTTCTGCCAAGAAGCTGTAAAGCTTCTGCCAATAAGCTGTAAAGCTTCTGCCAATGAGCTGAAACGCTTCTGCCAAGAAGCTGAAACGCTTCTGCCAAAAAGCTGAAACGCTTCTGCCAAAAAGCTGAAAAGTTTCTGCCAAGAGCTGAAAAGCTTCTTCCAAGAAGCTGAAAAGCTTCTCCAGGCTGAGCTTCTTCCAAGAAGCTGAAAGCTCTGCCAAGAAGCTGAAAAGCTTCTGCCAAGAAGCTGAAAAGCTTCTGCCAAGAAGCTGAAAAGCTTCTTCAAGAAGCTGAAAAGCTTGCCAAGAAGCTGAAAAGCTTCTGCCAAGAAGCTGAAAAGCTTCTGCCAAGAAGCTGAAAAGCTTCTGCCAAGAAGCTGAAAGAAGCTTCTGCCAAGAAGCTGAAAAGCTTCTGCATGAAACCAAAAAGCTTCTCCACACGGTTGAGCTTCCCAAGAAGGAACTAGGCTTCTGCCAAGCTGAAAAGCTTTTGCCAAGAAGCTAAACAGCTTCTTGCAGAAGCTGAAGGCTTCTTCCAAGGCTGAAGAAGCTTCTTCCAAGAAGGTTGAAAGCTTTTCCAAGAAGCTGGAAAGCTTTTCCAAGAGCTGAAAAGCTTCTTCCAGGAAGCTGAAAAGCTTCTTCCAGGAAGCTGAAAAGCTTCTTCCAAGAAGCTGAAAAGCTGTTCCAGGAAGCTGAAAAGCTTCTTCCAGGAAGCTGAAAAGCTTCTTCCAGGAAGCTGAAAAGCTTCTTCAAGAAGCTGAAAAGCTTCTTCCAAGAAGCTGAAAAGCTTCCCAAGAAGCTGAAAGCTTCTTCCAAGCTGGAAAAGCTTCATCCAAGAAGCTGAAAAGCTTCTTCCAAGAAGCTGAAAAGCTTCTTCCTAGAAGCTGAAAAGCTTCTTCCAAGAAGCTGAAAAGCTTCTTCCTAGAAGCTGAAAAGCTTCTTCCAAGAAGCTGAAAAGCTTCTTCTAAGAAGCTGAAAAGCTTCTTCTAAGAAGCTGAAAAGCTTCTTCCAAGAAGATGAAAAGCTTCTTCCAAGAAGCTGAAAAGCTTCTTCCAAGAAGCTGAAAAGCTTCTTCCAAGAAGCTGAAAAGCTTCTTCCAAGAAGCTGAAAAGCTTCTTCCAAGAAGCTGAAAAGCTTCTTCCAAGAAGCTGAAAAGCTTTCTCCGAGAAGCTGAAAAGCTTCTTCCAAGAAGCTGAAAAGCTTCTTCCAAGAAGCTGAAAAGCTTCTTCCAAGAAGCTGAAAAGCTTCTTCCAAGAAGCTGAAAAGCTTCTTCCAAGAAGCTGAAAAGCTTCTTCCAAGAGCTTCTTCCAAGAGCTTGCTTCTTCCAAGAAGCTGAAAAGCTTCTTCCAAGAAGCTGAAAGCTTCTGAAGAAGGCTGAAAGCTTCTTCCAAGAAGTTGAAAAGCTTCTTCCCAGAAGCTGGAAAGCTTCTTCCAAGAAGCTGGAAAAGCTTCTTCCAAGAAGCTAAAGCTTTCCAAGAGCTGAAAGCTTCTTCCAAGAAGCTGAAGCTGTTCCAGAGCTGAAGCTTCCCAAGGCTGAAAGCTTCTTCCAAGAAGCTGAAAAGCTTCTTCCAAGAAGCTGAAAAGCTTCTTCCAAGAAGCTGAAAAGCTTTCCAAGAAGCTGAAAGCCTCTTCCAGGAAGCTGAAAAGCTTCTTCCAGGAAGCTGAAAGCTTCTTCCAAGAAGCTAAAAGCTTCTTCCAAGAAAGCTGGAAAGCTTCTCCAAGAAGCTGGAAAGCTTCTCCAAGAAGCTGGAAAGCTTCTCCAAGAAGCTGGAAAGCTTCTCCAAGAAGCTGGAAAGCTTCTCCAAGAAGCTGGAAAGCTTCTCCAAGAAGCTGGAAAGCTTCTCCAAGAAGCTGGAAAGCTTCTCCAAGAAGGAAAAGCTTCTTCCAAGAAGCTTTTCTTCCAAGAAGCTGAAAGCTTCTTCCAAGAAGCTGAAAGCTTCCAAGAAGCTGAAAAGCTTCTTCCAAGAAGCTGAAAAGCTTCTTCAAGAAGCTGAAAAGCTTCTTCAAGAAGCTGAAAGCTTCTTCCAAGCTGGAAAGCTTCTTCCAAGAAGCTGGAAAGCTTCTTCCAAGAAGCTGGAAAGCTTCTTCCAAGAAGCTGGAAAGCTTCTTCCAAGAAGCTGGAAAGCTTCTTCCAAGAAGCTGGAAAGCTTCTTCCAAGAAGCTGAAAAGCTTCTTCCAAGAAGCTGAAAAGCTTCTTCCAAGAAGCTGAAAAGCTTCTTCCAAGAAGCTGAAAAGCTTCTTCCAAGAAGCTGAAAAGCTTCTTCCAAGAAGCTGAAAAGCTTCTTCCAAGAAGCTGAAAAGCTTCTTCCAAGAAGCTGAAAAGCTTCTTCCAAAATACTTAAAACCATCTTCCAGGTTGCTTAGAAAGCTTATTCCTGGAAGTTCGAATTCTTCTTTTGGAAAGCTCAAAAAGCTTATTCATGAATACTCGAAATCTTCCAATCATGAAGATTAATTTCTTCATCGATTTCGATAGTTCTTTTCCAGAAAGCTTATTAGTTTTTTAAATTTATATTGAATTGACAATTTTCTTAAAACAATTAAACTATTTATTTGGACGCTTCTGAATTTTAATTAGCATAGCTTCCACCCACAGTGCATCGGTAACATATTTACAAATCGAAGACCAAGTTCTACCAAAGCCGTTTACTAATAGCACATGTAACTTACGCGCCTTTTGCCAGCCCAGCCATAAAGACCACAGCTGAGCGGTAGGATAAGTTCACATCCCAGTGCCGGGCCGTCTGACCAACCATCCTTCTTGGTTCATCGCATTACTGCAGCCTCGACCAGTAGACGAAACCAATGCAAGTAGACGCAAGACAAAGCACGCAGAATATGGCAAATCATCCAATCCGAACCCTTTCCAGCGCAACCAAAGCAAAGAGTCAAGAGGTGAAAAGTGTGCCGACATTTCCGATGGTGATGATGAGATACGGCGATATTTATATTATGCACATACAAACTCTTACAGGAGAGGAGAGGGGAGACAAACGGTAAACTTTAGTTGGTCATTCATCGTCCTGTGCATGTGCAAGGTACACATTAGGGTGAGTTCGATTTGTGCGGATCATTTATCTAATGGATTGAATGTATTGTCACACTTCAAGCACACTTCCTCCCCCTTTTGAGCGTAACGTCATTTATGGATGTTCCCTTGCATCCCCAAATACGCGTTTAAAGGGAGCCGCATCATCCAAAAAATATGAAATGTCCACGAAACAAGTCGCACCCTAATGCGCATTCGCACGTGTGTGGTGAGGTTTACCTCGACCATCAGAAGGATCCGATATTGTAATAGCTGGCGGCGAAGTTGACGCTGACGACGGTCAAACTGCGAGTTGTGAGGGGATCGAAAGTGTTTGAAACTATGTAATACAGGATTCAGAGCATCGCATCGGTGAAGCTTTCCAGCTGCCAGCCGCGGGCGGAATTTGCGTGTAGAGTCCAACCACGAAATCATGCTTCGAAAGATAACAATCGGACCAAGTCTGGGCAGTGTGGCTTGTTGGGATAAGACGATCTGCGGTGGATGATATCGATTTCAAACCCATCAGATGCAATTTGCATTTTGCATACGTGAGCAGGTGTATATAAATTATGCTCTATAGCTTTTCTACCGTAGTGGTTTGAAATCCACACGAACAAAATCTGTCTCCTACCGAAAGCCAAGAAGTCGTACCGCCACTTTTCTTTACATTAGCTAAATTTATGGAGCCGGCGGGCAAAGAAAACGGGAACAGTGCAATACATCCTACAAGAAGCAGAATTCAAATTTATGGCGCACTTTGCGGATGAATTTCCACGCCAAGTGCTTGCCGGAGCTTTTAATGACCGGCCCCGGGCTCTCGGAGGAAAATTACGGAAAAGCGGCCACACTTTTGGGGCCGCCCAATAGAGCCCGAATCGGTCGAAACGTGTTCAAACAGCAGCTAATCCGAGGTGCAGTTTTCTCCGCCCCATCCGTTATTTATTACGTGTTTTTAAGAACTTTTTTGGTTAAGGTCCAAGTTTGTAAATGGTTTAATGTTCGGCTACAGATTCATGTCAGTAGAACGGGGTTGGGTCCATCCCCAAAACGATTGCAGCTGCAGATTGTACTTCCAGTATCAGCGATGTAGGGTTTTCCTTCCGGATGATTTCATATCCATTTGCGCTGACGTTTTAAAAGCAATTGCATTGTAAAAATAATAGTGCCTACTGGTGATGGGAAGAAGTGAGAATGATTCATTGAGATTATTATTTATTTAATCAGACTAAGGCCGAAGTGGCCTGTGCGGTATATAAGAGTCTTCTCCATTCGGCTCGGTCCATGGCTACACGTCGCCAACCACGCAGTCTACGGAGGGTCCGCAAGTCATCTTCCACCTGATCGATCCACCTTGCCCGCTGCGCACCTCGCCTTCTTGTGCCCGTCGGATCGTTGTCGAGAACCATTTTCACCGGGTTACTGTCCGACATTCTGGCTACGTGCCCGGCCCATCGCAGTCGTCCGATTTTCGCGGTGTGAACGATGGATGGTTCTCCCAACAGCTGATGCAACTCGTGGTTCATTCGCCTCCTCCACGTACCGTCCGCCATCTGCACCCCACCATAGATGGTACGCAGCACTTTCCTTTCGAAAACTCAAGTGCGCGTTGGTCCTCCACGAGCATCGTCCAGGTCTCGTGTCCGTAGAGGACTACCGGTCTAATTAGCGTTTTGTAGATTGTCAGTTTGGTACGGCGGCGAACTCTATTCGATCGGAGCGTCTTGCGGAGTCAAAGTACGTACGATTTCCAGCCACTATGCGTCTCCGAATTTCTCTGCTGGTGTCATTTTCGGCAGTCACCAGTGAGCCCAAGTACACAAATTCTTCTACCACCTCGATTTCGTCACCACCGATGCAAACTCGCGGTGGGTGGCTCACATTGTCTTCTCTTGAACCTCTTCCTATCATGTACTTCGTCTTCGACGTGTTGATGACTAGTCCGATCCGCTTAGCTTCCCTCTTTAGTCTGATGTAGGCTTCCTCCATCTTCTCAAAGTTACGTGCCATAATATCTATGTCGTCGGCGAAACCAAATAGCTGGACGGACTTATTGAAAATTGTACCACTCGTGTTAATCCCTGCTCTTCGTATTACCCCTTCCAAAGCGATGTTGAATAGCAAACACGAAAGACCATCACCTTGCCGTAACCCTCTGCGGGTTTCGAAGGGACTCGAGAATGCCCTGAAACTCGAACTACGCACATCACCCGATCCATCGTCGCTTTGATCAACCGTGTCAGTTTATCCGGAAAACCGTGTTCGTGCATTAGCTGCCATAGCTGGTCCCGATCGATTGTATCATATGCGGCTTTGAAGTCGATGAATAGATGATGTGTGGGCACGTTGTATTCGCGGCATTTCTGCAGTACTTGGCGAATGGCGAACACCTGGTCCGTGGTGGAGCGTTCGCCCATAAAACCCGCCTGGTACTGCCCCACGAACTCCCTTGCAGTTGGTGCTAGTCGACGGCATAAAATTTGGGAGAGTACCTTGTAGGCGGCGTTCAGCAATGTGATTGCGCGGTAGTTGCTACAATCCAGCTTATCGCCCTTTTTTGTAGATGGGACACACGACACCTTCCATCCACTCCTGCGGCAAAACTTCCTCCTCCCAAATCTTGGTAATGACCCAGTGCAGCGCTCTAGCCAGTGCCTCACCACCGTGTTTAAATAGCTCTCCTGGTAGTTGGTCAACCCCAGGGGCTTTGTAGTTCTTCAGCCGGCCAATCTCCTCCTGGATTTCCTGGAGATCCGGAGCCGATAGAATTATGTCCTGCGCGCGTTCTCCCAGGTCCATCACCATACCGCCATCTTCGTCTGCCACATCGCCATTCAGGTGTTCTTCGTAGTGCTGCCGCCACCTTTGGATCACCTCACGCTCGTTCGTAAGAAGGTTCCCGTTTATGTCCTTACACATATCAGGCTGTGGCACGTGGCCCTTACGTGAACGGTTTAACTTCTCATAGAACTTTCGCGTGTTATTAGCGCGGTACAGTTGCTCCGTTTCTTCACGGTCTCGATCTTCCTGCTGGCGCTTTTTTCTCCGGAAAATCGAGTTTTGTCTGTTCCGCGCCTGTTTATATCGTGCCTCGTTCGTCCTCGTGCGGTGTTGCAGCAATCTCGCCCATGCTGCATTCTTCTCTTCCACTAACTGCTCACATTCGCCGTCATACCAGTCGTTTCTCTGATCCGGGGGCACCGTGCCAAGTGCAGCGGTTGCGGTGCTACCAATGGCGGATCGAATATCTCTCCAGCCATCTTCAAGAGACGCTGCGCCTAGCTGCTCTTCCGTTGGAAGTGCCACTTCCAGCTGCTGCGCGTATTCTTGGGCTAGTCTACCATCTTGTAGCCGCCCAATGTTAAGCCGCGGCGTCCGACTTCGACGCGTGTTGTACACCGTCGAGAGTTTTGAGCGCAGGCATACTGCAACGAGGTAGTGGTCGGATTCAATATTCGCACTGCAGTAAGTGCGGACGTTCGTGATGTCGGAGAAGAATTTACCGTCGATTAGAACGTGGTCGATTTGGTTTTCCGTTTCTTGGTTATGTGATCTCCATGTGGCCTTGTGGATATTTTTGCGGGAAAGAAGGTGCTTCGGACTACCATTCCGCGGGAGGCTGCGAAGTTTATGCATCGTTGGCCGTTGTCATTCGATACGGTGTGCAGACTATCCGGTCCGATGACCGGTCTATACATTTCCTCCTTCCTACCTGTGCGTTCATGTCACCGATGACGATTTTAACGTCCCGCAGTGGGCATCCATCGTATGTCTGCTCCAGCTGTGCGTAGAACACTTCTTTCTCGTCGTCGGGTCTCCCTTCGTGTGGGCAGTGCACGTTGATGATGCTATAGTTGAAGAAACGGCCTTTAATCCTCAGCTTGCACATTCTTGCGTTGATTGGCTGCCACCCAATCACGCGTTGGCGCATCTTACCCAGCACTATGAAGCCGGTTCCCAGCTCGTTGGTGGTGCCACAGCTTTGGTAGAAGGTAGCCGCTCGATGCCCGCTTTTCCACACTTTCTGTCCTGTCCAGCAAATCTCCTGCAGCGCCACGACGTCGAAGTTGCGGGGATGTAATTCATCGTAGATCATCCTGTCGCAACCTGCGAAACCTAGCGACTTGCAATTCCATGTTCCAAGCTTCCAATCGTGATCCTGTATTCGTCGCCTAGGTCTTTGCCGATTATATCGAGTCGCATTATCTCTTATATTGTTCGTAATGATTGGTTTTCTAGGCGGCTTATTGGGCCAGCGATTCATTGAGATAGTAACCACATTTCCTTGAAATACCGAATAGCGAAAATTGTCATACCTACCACTTATTGATAACAACAGAAGAACATAGTCAAGACTCGAATATAAGAGCAAATTGATATTTCAAACAAGGATGTTATCGGTCATTTAGTAATTTGCGTTCGATCATTTAGTAGTTTGTCAACAACTCATTACAAAAGCTGAATTTCAAAATTTGTTGTATGGTGGTCTTCTACTGCGAAGATTTATCTACAACTTTGCTTAATGGTTTGTTGTTTGAATACTACTAGTAACGGAGTTATAGCTAAAGTTGCAGTAACTTAGACTAAATGATTACAAAATTCCAATAATTTTGTTTAAGCTAGTGCATCTAGCGCTTTAACTCCGTTAATAGTTGAATTCTAACAATGAACCATTAGACAGAATGGTAGAAAAACCTTCGCACTAGAAATCCACCATATAACACATTTTTAAATTCAGTTTTTGGAATGAGTTCTTGAAAAACTAATAAATGATCGAATGCAAAATATTTAATGATCGATAACATCCTTGAATTTCAAATTAACTTGGCAGAACCAAACCAAACCAGCGGATAGCAGATTTTAATACAGATCAGATCAGAACGTTACATTAATTTTATAAAACTTTTACATATACAATTCCGGAAGATTTCAATACAGTATCTGCATAAAAAGATTATATTTTTTGTATTAAAACCTTTAAGAATTCTATATGCCAAGATTTTATACAAAAATTGTGAGATTTGGATTTGCTTTTCTCGTACAACAAAGCTCGACGAACTGAGCAAATGTCTGTTCGTCCGTGCGTGCGTGCAAAAAAGATGAAAATAATTGTAACCTGCTTTTCATATAGTAATTCTTTTCCAAATTTATTGCAATAAGATGCATTCGAATGATGGTAAATGCTTGATGATCGCTATTGAATTTGATAACGATCGGTTTCCGCGTTGCAAAGTTATAAACGAAAAGGTGAACCAAACTAAAATGGTTGGTGTCTTAGTCGAATGCGAGAAAAGCAGTACCACTACAAGGTGGTTTTATTAAGGTTTTTTTTGAGTTTTTTTATTGAATTTATTTTATTTTTTATTTATTTTATTCATCCAATCTAAATCCAAATCCAAATCCAATTCAAATCCAATCCAAATCCAATCCAAATCCAATCCATATCCAATCCAAATCCAATCCAAATCCAATCCAAATCCAATCCAAATCGAATTCAAATCCAGCCCAAATCCATTATTCAATCCATATCCAATAATCC
Source organism: Armigeres subalbatus (assembly GCF_024139115.2). Classification (NCBI taxonomy): domain Eukaryota; kingdom Metazoa; phylum Arthropoda; class Insecta; order Diptera; family Culicidae; genus Armigeres; species Armigeres subalbatus. The sequence goes on from NC_085139.1 coordinate 226,934,801, forward strand.
AATCCAAATCTAATCCAATCCAAATCCAAATTCAAATCTAAATCCAATCCTAATCCGAATCCAATCCAAATCCAATCCAAATCCAATCCAAATCCAATCCAAATCCAGTCAGATCCAAATCCCAGATCCAGTCAATCCAGTCCAGATCCAGTCCAAAGTCAGTCCAGATCCAATCCAGATCCAGTCCAAATCCAGTCAAATCAGGTCAAATCCAGATCCAGGTCAGTCGGTCCAATCAAGTCCAGTCCGATCCAGTCCAGTCAGTCCAAATCCAGTCTAATCAGTCAGATCCAGTCGATCAGGTCCAGATCAAATCCAGATCAGTCTGGAGTCAGTCAAGATCCAGTCCAAATCAGTCCAAATCGAGTCAAATCAGTCCTAATCCAATCCAAATTCAGTCCAGATCCAGTCCAGATCGGTCCAGATCCAGTCCAAATCAGTCAAAGTCAGTCAAAGTCAGGTCAGCTGGGTCAGTCCAGATCAGGTCCAGATCCAGGTCAGGTCAAATCCAGGTCAGTCCAAATCCAAATTCAATCCAAATCCAATCCAAATTAGATCCAAATCCAATCCAAATCCCTTCCAAATCCAATCCAAATCCAAATCCAATAGAAATCCAATCCAAATCCAATCCAAATCCAAATCAGATACAAATCCAAATCTACAAACATAAGAGAGCAGATGCGTGTTTTGGTCGAAAGATCATTCAAGATTACCTTTGTTTGGGTCCCATCTCACTGCTCAATCTACGGCAATGAGAAGGCAGACTCGCTGGCAAAGGTGGGCGCACAGGAAGGTGAGGTTTATGATAGACAATTCTCGAGCAACGAGTTTTTCCCATTAGTCCGTCAGAGTACTCTTCAAAGTTGGCAAAGAAATTGGACACACAACGAACTAGGACGGTGGCTATTTTCTATAGTTCCAAAAGTTTCTGGGCGAGCGTGATTCAGAGGTGAGGACTTAAGTCGAGGCTTCATTCGCGTGATGTCGAGACTTATGTCTAATCACTATTCACTTAACGCACATCTGTACAGAATAAACCTTGTCGATAGCAACTTATGTAGGTGCGGAGCCGGTTATGATGACATCGATCACGTAGTTTGGTCCTGCTCGGAAAATGACGCCTCCAGAGAGCAATTATTGGATACCCTAGTGGCCCGAGGTAAACAACCCTTCAGGGAAATTCGCGGTGTTTTGGGAGATCGTGATGTTGTCTATATGCAGGCCATTTATAGTTTTCTTTGTGCTTCTGACATCAAAATCTAACATTTTGCTTTTTTTTCTTTAAAGTTTTTTTTTTTTTGTTCTGTCTCTGCCTTTTTGTTCCGTAGAGCTCCATAGCTCTTGCCATCCGGAAGATGCTCCCAGTCGAACCATTCCTCGAGCACGACGACACGCCACATCGTCACTGACGCCAAATGCCCGGATGAGAAGCTGAAATTTCCTGATCCCAAATCATAAGCCCCGTCCATCCTTAAACATTGTAAACTAACCTCGAGTCACCACGAGTACGCTGGCTTCTACCCCCCTCTTACTAACCGTATAATAAAATGATATCGATTGTATATAAGTTAAATAGAATGCGGCACGCATTCATAAAAAAATATAATTTATTCCGAAATTGAATTACACTTCACACTACAGACTAACGATTACAGACTAACTTGATTTTCCCTAGCTGCACTGATTTTATTAACTATTTCTGATATGTCAGCAATAAGCTCTCCACCTGGTTATTGTCCTCCTCGATCGGATGATCGGTTCGATCGATGATGTGTGTCAGCAGTTTGTGCGTTGGCCAAAGTGCACTTCATCGCTGCGTATGCTCGTTCGTCCTATGTACCATGTTGTTGCCGGGTCGCTGTTGCTACCCGCGTGTTGGCATCGGTGTTGTTGCAGAGTTCTGATGCTTAACTCCTCCTAACGTCTCCCCTTAAGTGTCGGACGTCCTCGTTCGACTTCTCCTGAACTTCTAGATCCTGAAGCCTTGGGAATGGGATGAACTTTAAAGGTATTGGCTTTCCTTCTTTTGGTAACGTTTCTTGACTGGAAGCCTCGATCGTAACATCTTCTGCCTCAAACTTTTGCTTTTTTGCTGTGCCACCGCTTGCTGTATCTGTGGAGATAAACTACGATCAAAGAAAATGGTTATGGAGGCAATCGTGACTCCTCCGATCACTTGTGATTTGGATAGTTGCATTCGGATCCTTGCGATTTCTTCCAGGTTTTCTAGGTTTACTTGATGAATATCTTCCATATCGGGGAGTTGTTTGTTCAACTCTATGTTTTGTCCAAAAATTGGTGTAGAAAACTCTGCACTCGCTAAGGTTTGGAAATTTTGTAAAAATGTTTGGTTGAGGATTTTTACAGTACAATTTTCCGTTTCGATAATTGTAGGGGCTGCTATGATTCGGTTGTCTCCGCAAGAGTCTGATACGTGAACTCTCGCTCTGCTATCTAGTAGAATTGTGCCTGGGATAATTTCTTTGACTATTATTTGGTTGGTATCTTTGGACATGTTGCACTTTGCTGCTTGATTAGTTAGTATGTTGAAGACGCATCCGTCTTTCAATTTTTGGCTGTTATCGCATAACACACACTTCTCGTTCTGTTTGTAGATGGAATTCTTGAACTTGGCTACGTATTGGGTTTCCAAGTTGATCCTGCTTCCGTTGATGTTGGTCGCCTCTAGTTGGATGAGCTCATATTCCTGACTTTCTACTACTGGCAATTTGATTATGAAAATGATATGGTCGTCTTTAAGAGTTGCAATGCACCTAACAAATTCAAAGATTTCATCATCGAAATGTAGTTCTATTCCCTGATTTTTGAAAAAAGTTATTATGTATTCTTTGTCTGAAGGTGTTAAAATGTTTTTGTTCAGTAGATTTGATCTGGAAAATATTATTTGCTCTTCTATGTCCTCTAGTATTTTAATAATTATGTCTAAGTTTAAAATCAAGTTAATTTCTTCTACGTGTTTACCAAAGTTTTTACTATCCTTACTAATTTGTTTAGTTATTTTAGCAATTATAATTGACACTTTGTTAATTGTTTTCTGTAAGGAATTATTAATTTTATCTGCCTATCCTGATTGTTTATTATGCGGTTTTCGGTTGACTCAATTTTTCCAAGGTTGTGTTGTAAAAGTTCGAGATCATCGTGGTCTGGATTTCCAGCTACGAATTTAATGACAGTTCCTAATGCATTTACTAATCCTCTCCTATGTCGTTTAGGGTACAAGCTGCTCAATTTATTTTCGCGATTTTCAGTTTATATAAAAGTCTCAGTTAAATGATCTGTAAGGTTTAATTCAGTACTAACATTTTCTATGTATGCTAAGTTTGCTCTATCTCATCGAGATCTACCTTATGAATGACTCTATGGTAACCTGTTCTGATTCTAACTTTTGCAGTTTTACCATGATTAGACCATTGTGGTTGCTTATATCTTGGTATATTGTTGCATGGACGATTGATATTAACCTGGAATAAGAAATTTATCGTTTTAGTGATTTATTGTTTTACTCGGTTTTTATGAATTTTAATGTCGTTTGTATCCTTGAAAGTTAAATCGTTATTGCTTTGGATTGTTACCAGTTTGAAAGGGTCTTTATCTTTGGTTAACCTTTGGGAGATTTTAACGTATTGCTGTTCGCCGGGCTCTAAAGTTTTAGGGTTTTCGTTATTTTTATGTTGTTCTTCGTATTTAGCTTTCCTTTTGAGTAATTCGACTTTAACTGCCGAGTGCAGGTTCTTAAATTTTTTTCGAAATTTCCTCCATGTTTATCAATCGCGATTCGTTGAAAATCAAACTACGTGGTTGTTTTTTAGTAGCTTGGTGGAAAGAATTATTATAAATGTCTACGGCGATGTTGATTAATGCTGTTGCGTTTAAATTTTTGAATTCATTCTTGTTTGCCCGAAAAATTTCGATGAGGGTCGAATGGAATTGTTCAACTATTCCGTTAGAGTTAGAACTACTTGCAAAATGAATTTCGATCGAGATCGTTCAAAAATCCAATAAAATCGATTGACCTGAAAGCTGGCTCCTGGTCACTTACTATGGTTTTGGTCTTCCGAAATGTCGGATGTGTTCCGTTATGGCTTTTTGATATCTACTATTGTTCTGGACTGTAGTGGGATTGCATTCGCAAATTTGGAAAATGAATCAACTATAGTAAGCCACATGTGCCTTTTGAGAAAAAATATGTCAACGTGAATTCGATCGAAAGGGTTATCTCCAAAAGTGCTTTTCGAATTAATTTAGGTGGTCTTCTGTCATATTTGGCTTTTTACAAGTTTCGCAAGTTTCGCAAAAAATTTTGATCTTTCGATCGAGGCTGTGGAAAAAGTATTTTTTGTAAGATTTGATTTTGTTTCTCCTTCTGTCCTCGGTGTCCATAGTTGTGAGTTTCTCTCACTATCTCGTCCTGTTCGGTTTCCATTCTTACATCTTCAGTAGGTTTCTGAAATGAATATCTTGTAAACTTTGCTGGATGAAAATGTTTTTATAAGTTTCCTGAATCAATTGAGCTATAGAAATAGGGACTTTCAGACAACTGATCCTCTAGGGTTAAGAACTTTTAAGATCTTCCACTATGTCTTCTTCGGTATACTGGTTGCGAACAATCGTATGTCTATGATATTTCGGAAATACTTCCTCGTGAGCAGTAATATCAGTATTTCCTATCTTAAATATCACTTGAGTTCGGAAAGTGTTCAGTGGTTTCTCTGTGTAACGAATGTAATAATCGTCGCTAGAGTCCGCTGAGTGTACAGTCATTCCATCGCTCTCTGTATCGTTGTCATTACCAGATTCCGAAGGTTCGGCTTCCATTGATGATTGTGAGTTAGCGTTTACTTCGTCAATTTTAATCCTTGATAAAGCGTCTGCCACCACATTTCTGGATTCCGGGTTTGTATATCATCTCATAGTCAAATTCCTCTAATGCAAGTTTCCTTTGATAATCCGTTGGTTTGCGTTAGTCATCGAAAAAGTTAACGGCTGATGATCAGTAAACAATTTAAATTTTCGTCCGTACAGATACGGTCTGAAATGCCCAGAAACCGCCCAGATGATTGCAAGGAATTCTTTCTCCGTTGTGGAGTATCTTTCCTCAGTTTGATTCAATGTTCTGGAAGCGTATGCAATGGGTCTATCTTTACCTGCTGGCCCTTGCGATAGTACTGCGCCTATTGCAAAATTGCTCGCATCAGTGGTCAATGTAAATTCTTTGTTGAAATCTGGATATGCTAACACAGGATCCAACGTTAAAATTTGTTTGCATTTTTCGAAACAGTCTTCAATTTCCTGTGAAATGTGAAAATCGGCATCTTTCCTGAGGAGTGCTGTAAGTGGCTTCACCAGTTTAGCGAAATCTTTTTATAAATCGCCTATAGTAGCCAAGCGTTCCTAAGAATTGCCTCACCTCCTTTTCATTTACAAGGGTATTGGCCATTTTTTAATGATTTCAATTTTGTCATTATTTGGTTTCACACCCTCTTCGAGACTGTATGACCAAGAAATTGCGTTTCTTTACGAAAAGAACTCGCATTTGTCTAGTTGAATTTTAAGGCTAGCTTCTCTAAGCTTTTTGCAATACTTGGGCCAAATGGTTCTTGTGCTCTTGAAGAGAACTCGAGAAGATTATTATATCGTCCATATAGACGAAGCAGCATTTCCCGATAAGGTCCCTTAGTATGCAATCCATGACACGTTGGAAGGTTGCCGGGGCGTTTTTCAACCCAAATGGCATGCGAGTAAACTCGTACTTTCACTCCGTTCACTGAAAATGCTGTTTTTCAGTATCTTCTTCCGCCAGTTGAATTTGGTGGAAGCCTGAAACTAAATCAACAGTAGAAAAATAAGTAGCTCTCCCCAATTTATCCAAAATATCAGTTATTTCAGGAATAGGGTACTTATCGTTTATAGTTTTCTCATTGAGCTTCCGGTAGTCAATGACTAACCGAGAACTTTCTGACCAGTTGCATCTGATTTTTCGGAACTACCCACACGGGTGATGTGTAAGGTGAGATAGACTCTTTAACTATTCCGTCTCTAAGCATTTTCCTCACTTGATTCTGAACTTCTTCCTCAAAAGCGTAAGGGTATTTGTAAGACTTTGTGTGCACTGGGATGCAATCGGTAGTGCGTATTTTATGTTTAATCTTATGCGTAAATGTCAACTTGTCTGATTCTGCATATAAAACTTCTTTGTATCGATCAATCACCATTTTAAGGCCTTTTCTCTTCCTCATTCATGTGATCATCACGAAAAGTGTAGTCAGTGGTATTAATTTGCTTTGGCAGCTCCAACAAATCAAAGGATCATTCTCTATTTCAGCACTGTTCACATTAATTTCGTGAGCACTCTGTGAGTTGTTTTTGGATTGCCACGATAGCTTCATTTCCAACACTTCGATATAAGCCAGGTAGGATAGTGAACGAATTGCGGTTCAATTCATTTTCTATCAGAAAATCACCATCTCTTTTTGTTCGCAATGTAATATATTGAAACTCCTGTTCATTAATGTTAACCGTTTGATTGTCTGGGAACCTTTTCGACATTTGAAAAGTTTTCCTTCCAATTTTCAAAGTATTTTTGCGGATATCGATCTGGGCATTTAAATCCCTTAGTGACTCGTAACCGATCAATCCGTCAAAATATTTATGGAACTTAAAAACAAAAAAATTTAATCTTTTATTGATCTGAAATGGGTCAAAGGATGCGGATTTGTTTATAGTAGTAGTTCCACTGATGTTCGTAACTCGAATTCCTTTTTCGCTTTTACAATTTTCAATGTTCACATGGTCAGGTGAAATGTAATTTTTGTTCGCACCTGTGTCGACCAAAATTTCATTTCCCCCTTTAGATATTTTATTGAAATATAAGGAACGAAATTGTTATTCTTTACGTTTTTACCTCTGGCGGCTCTTCCACCAGAAAATTTAGCTCATCCACGAAGTACTCGTCGTCGTCAGAGTCGAGCACTGAACTATCTAGTTGCGGTGGGGTATCATGTTCCTTTTTCGCGAAATTGCTGTGTTGATATTCGTCAAAGGGCATTGTCATGGTTATTGATCTCTGTCCTAGATTTCGCCGTTCTCCTTAGAGACGTCGTCATCTAGTGCAGCTTTGGGGTTTCTAAATTTTCCCGAGGAGTTAGATTTATTTGGATTGCTGTACTTATTATGGAAATTCTGTGGGTTCGAAGGCATAGTTAGGGGTTGAGCTTGTTGGGATGGGCGTTTACCTTGCGGGTGCAGTGGACGCTCATGTGGTTTCCTATCAAATTTCTGCCGGTAGGCGGCATTTGAATACTCCTTGTTATAGAATATGCTTCTTCCAGAGTCTCTGGACGATAGCTTCTAACATGCATTGAGAGTTGATCGCTCAGACCATTAATGTATCTTGTTAGGGTAATTAAACTTATCAGTTTATTAATGGCTCTGCCAGAATGTTTTATATTCGTCGATAGAGGAAGCCGTTGCTTTTATAAGTATCAATTGCTTTGATAGAATTATAATATTCTACTATGGATTTACTGCCTTGTCGAATGTAAAGAGTGATTGAATATGAGATGTTAAATCTCTTCTATCCCCGTAAGAATTCTGTAATATTTCCTTAATTTCCTCACAACTGTTCGGATTGCCTGCTGCGATCAGCACTTCTTTGGCTTCTCCGACAATTTTACTTTTTACCGCATGTATGATCTGATCATAAATCGGATCATTCTCATACTTCTCAAATAATTCGATTGTTTTTTCGGTGTCTTGGATCCAGGCTTGGGTTTCGCGTCTGTTTCCACTGAATGGAGAAAGGTTTTAATAGGGTCAGGGTGTTCTGAAAGCTAGAAATGGGTCGTCTGATTTTTGCTTTAGTTGATTAAATTGGGAAATAAGGAGGTTTTGATTCTCCGTTAGATTCTTAATGTGCTCCAGCAAACCTTGCGGATCGAGTTGTGTAGACGGAACGTTTTGTTCCTCTGCCATGACAATAAGTAATGATTGGAAAAAGTTCACTTGGAATACGATATTCGAGTGGTCGTATGTCTTCCACTTTTAAGATAGCTTTGCTTTTTCTTTAAATTCGTATGTACGGGTCGGCGTTTACTGCCTGCGTCCGTTTAGGTGAAATTAGATAAAACAAATTTGCTGAGCTCGATGTCCGCTCTCACTCAGAATTCAATCGCACTAATTTGTCACTTGTTTGAGTTATGCCCCGTTAGGTGTTGGGTACTATGCGTGAAATAACAAACAATTACACGAGGTTGATATGCGCTCACTCTCCGTAAATTACAATGTTGATAACACTTGAGACACTGTTTTGATATGCCGCGCTGGGCGTTTTATGATAATGATTTTAAACTTGTACTTACCAGATGATTCCTTTCATCGGGGAGCCTGTTAATCGTGTGTAGCGTCGGTGGGGTAGATTCCAAGGGCGGAGTCGTCCTCCTGATGATCTCAAATTTCTGATGTGCGCTCAGAAATAGCTAACGCTAGGTCATCGGCGTCTTTCGTATACTCCGTTGGACTTAGGGCTTCTCCTCCGTTGTAGATTTGATGAACTGTAGTTATCCGATATTCGTTCTTCAAACACTTTTCACTAATCTAACCACTTGATTCCTTAAGACTGCGCCAGTTAAATAGAATGCGGCACGCATTCATAAAAAATATAATTTATTCCGAAATTGAATTACACTTCACACTACAGACTAACGATTACAGACTAACTTGATTTTCCTAGCTGCACTGATTTTATTAACTATTTCTGATATGTCAGCAATAAGCTCTCCACCTGGTTATTGTCCTCCTCGATCGGATGATCGGTTCGATCGATGATGTGTGTCAGCAGTTTGTGCGTTGGCCAAAGTGCACTTCATCGCTGCGTATGCTCGTTCGTCCTATGTACCATGTTGTTGCCGGGTCGCTGTTGCTACCCGCGTGTTGGCATCGGTGTTGTTGCAGAGTTCTGATGCTTAACTCCTCCTAACGTATATCACAAAGAACAATGGCTCCGTAAAGTGTTATACACGCCTGAGCCAACCAAATAAACGAAATTGGAAAAACAAACAAATCCAAATCCAAATCCAATCCAAATCCAAATCCCATCCTAATCCGAATCCAATCCAAAGCCAATCGAAATCCAATTAAAATGCAATCCAAATCCGATCCAAATCCAATGCACATCCAATCAAAATCCAATCCAAATCCAATCCAAATCCAAATCCAACCCAAATCCAATCCCAATCCAATACAAATTGAAATTCAAATCTAATCCAAATCGAATCCAAATCCAGATCCTACCCAAATCCAATCCAAATCCAGCCTAAACCCAATAAAAATCTAATACAATTTAAAGCCAAATACAGGAGCCAAATCTAGTCCAGGTTCAGTCAGTCAGTCCAGATCAGTCAGATCAGTCAGATCCAGTCAAGTCAGTCCAGATCCAGTCCAGATCAGTCCAGGTCCAGTCCAGTCAGGCCAGAGTCCGGTCCAGATCCAGTCCAGGTCAGCCCCCAAGTCCAGTCCAGATCCAGTCCAGATCAGGGTACAAGATCCAGCCCCAGATCCAGTCAGGTCAGTCAAGAGTCCAGATCCAGTCCAGATCTAGTCCAGATCGGTCCAGTCAGAGTCCGTTTCCAGGTGCAGATCGAGTCAGTCCAGAGTCAGGTCGGCCCCAGATCGGTCAGAGTCAGAGTCCAGTCAGGCTCCAGTCCAAGTCAGTCCAAGTCCAAGGTCAGGTCAATCGAGTCGAGTTCAAGTGCAGTCCAGGTCGGTCCAGGTCAAGTCAGCCCCAGATCCAGTCCGTTTCCAGGCCCAGTCGGCTCGGTCAGAGTCAAGATCCAGTCCAGGTCAGTCCAGGTTCAGTCATCCAGGTCCAGTCCAGATCAGGTCCAGAGTCCAGACCCCAGGTACAGTCCAGATCCAGATCCAGATCCAGTCCATGTCCAGGTCCGAAGTCAGTCCGGATCCAGTCCAGTCGTCCAGGTCAGGTCCAAATCCAGTCCGGCTCCAGTCAAATCCAGTCAAATCAATCCAAATCAAGTCAGGTCAAATCTAAATCCAATCTAAATCATAATCCAATCCAAATCCAGATCAATCTAAAGTCCAGTCAAATCAGGTCCAGATCCAGTCCAAATCAATCAGATCGGATCAAGATCCAGTCCAAATCAATCCATATCAAGTCAGGTCAAGATCCAGCCCCAGATCATTAAAATCCAGTTCAAAGCCATGATCCATATCCAATCTAAATCCAAATACAAAACCAAATCCAATCCAAAGCCAATCGAAATCCAATCGAAATCCAATTAAAATGCAGTCCAAATCTAATCCAAATCCAATGCACATCCATCCAATCCATATCCAATCCAAATCCAATCCAAATCCAAATCCAGCCCAAATCCATTAAAAATCTAATCCAATTCAAAGCCAATCCATATCCAATCTAAATCCAAATACAAAACCAAATCCAATCCAAAGCCAATCGAAATCCAATCGAAATCCAATTAAAATGCAGTCCAAATCTAATCCAAATCCAATGCACATCCAATCAAAATCCAATCCAAATCCAATCCAAATCCAACCCACATCCAACATTCGAATGCAATCCAAATCCAATCTAAATCCAATCCAAATCCGATCCAAATCCAATCCAAATCCAATCCAAAGCCTATCGAAATCCAGTCCAAATCCATTCAAAATCTAATCCAATTCAAAGCCAATTCACATCCAATCTAAAAATCCAGTGCAAGAATAGATCCAGTCAGTCCAGTCGAGTCAGTTAAGTGCGGTCCAGATCCAGTCAAGTCAGTCGTCCAGTCAAGTCCAGTCCAGATCCAGTCCAATTCAGTCCAAGTCGGCCCAAGGATTCAGTCCAGATCCACGTCCAGTCAAAATCGATCCAGGTCAATCCAAATCCAGTCCAGATCCAGCCCCAAGTTCAGTCCAGATCAAGATCCAGTCAAATCCAGTCCAGATCCAAATTCAGTCCAAATCGGCCTAGTCGAGATCCAGTCTAGAGTCAGTCTGATTCCAGGTCAGTCCAGATCCAGTCATGGTCCGGATCCAGTCCCAGTCAGTCCAGTCCAGATCAGGTTCAGTCCAGATCAGGTTCGAGTCAGTCCAGAGTCCAGATCCAGTCAGGATCCAGTCCAGGTCAGGCCAGGTTCGAGTCAGGTCAGTCCAGATCGGATCCAGATCAGTCAGGAGTTCAGTCCAAGTCAGTCAGATCCGGACTGACCCAGATCCAAGTCCAGAGTCAGGTCCAGTCCAGTCAGTCATAGTCCGGATCAGTCCCAGTCAGTCCAGATCCAGATCCAGTTCAGTCCAGATCCAGGTTCAGATCCAGTCAGGTCAGGTCAGTCCAGAGTCAGTCGGAGTCAGGCCAGGTTCGGTCAGGTCGGTCAGGTCAGTCAGGTCCGGATCCAGTCTAGAGTCAGTCCAGATCCAGACAGGTTCAGTCCAGATCCAGTCCAGATCGGATCCAGGTCCAGTCAGGTTCAGTCCAAGATCCAGTCCAAGTCCAGTCCAGGTCCACCCCAGTCAGTCCAGGTCAGTTCGGATCAGTCCAAGTCAGTCCAAGTCAGTCAAGTCCAGTCCAGATCGGTCCAGGTCAGTCCAAATCAGTCCAGGTCAGTCCAGGTCAGATCCAGTCCAGATAAAGTCCAGATCTAGTCCCGGAGTTCAGTCCATGTTCAGTCCAGATCAGTGCTGATCCAGTATAGAGTCCAGTCTCGTCCGGATCAGTCAGGTCCAGTCCAGGTTCAAGTCAGTCGAGTTCAGTCAGGTCCAGTCCAGATCCGGTCCAGATCAGTCCAGGTCAAGTCTAGTCCAGATCCAGTCCTGATCCGGATCCGGTTCAAGGTCCAGTCGGCTCCAGTCAGATCGGTTCCAAAACCAGTCAGGTCGATCCAAAATGCCAGTCCAGTCGATCCAGTTCCCAGTTCAGTCGATCCGGCTCCAGTCCAGATCAGTCCAGTCGGTCAGTCCAGGTCAGTCCAGGTCGATCCAGGTCAGTCCAGGTCCAGTCCAGAGTCAGTCCAAAGTCAGTCCAAGATCCAGTCAGGTCAGTCCAGGTCAGTCCAGATCCAGTCCAGATCAGTCAAGGTCAGTCCAGATCGAGTCAGTCAGTCCAAGATCCAGGTCAGTCAGTCAGTCCAGTCCAGGTCCAGTCAGGTCAGTCAGATCCAGTTCAGAGTCAGTCCAAGATCAGTCCAGATCCAGTCTAGAGTCAGTCCAGGTCAGTCAAGTCAGTCAGGTCAGTCAAGATCCAGTCAGATCCAGTCCAGTCAGTCCAGATCAGTTCAAGTCAGTCCAGTAATCAGTCGAGTCAGAGTCAGTCCAGATCCAGTCGATCGGATCCGGATCCAGTCAGATCAGTCCAGATCAGTCAGGCCCAGTCCAGGTCGATCCCTGATCCAGTCCAGATCAGTCAGTCCAGTCCAGATCAGTCCAGATCCAGTCAGAGTCCAGGTCAGTCAGTTCCAGATCCAGTCAGGTTCGAGTCCAGGTCGGTCCAGATCCAGTCAGGTCCAGATCTAGTCCAGATCCAGTCCTGTCCGGATCCAGTCAAGTCCAGTCCAGATCGGTCAGGTCAGTTCAAATCAATCGGTATCGGTCAAGTCCAGGTCGGTCAGGTCAGTCAGATCAGTCAGGTCGGATCCGGATCCAGTCCAAGTCAGTCAAGATCAGTCAGGCCAGTCCAGGTCAGTCTAATCAGTCCAGGTCAGTCCAGGTCAGTCAGATCCAGTCCAGAGTCAGATCCAGTCAGTTCAGGTTCAGTCCAGATCCAGTCCAGGTCCGGTCCAGATCCGGTCCAGGTCCAGTCTGATCATCCAGGTCAGTCCTAGTCCGGATCAGTCCAGATCAGTCCCAGGTCCAGTCCAGATCAGTCTAAGTCTAGTCCAGATCCAGTCAGGTCAGTCCAGGTCCCAAGGTCAGTCCAGGTCCAGTCAGGCCAAGGAGTCAGTCCAGATAAGTCCAGATCTGATCCAGGTTCAGTCCATATTCAGTCCAGATCCAGTGCTGATCAGTATAAGTCCAGTCCTCGTCGGATCAGTCAGTTCAGTCGGTTCCAAGATCCAGTCCAGGTTCAGTCAGGTCCAGTCCAGATCCAGTCAGATCGGTCATGTCCGGATCCAGTTCAGATCAGTCAGCTCCAGTCCGATCAGATCGGTTCCAGTCAGGTCCAGATCGGTCAGATCCAGTCCAGTCAAGATCAGTCCAAAGATCAGTCCAGAGTCAGTCCAGATCCAGTCCGATCCAAGTCAGATCAGTCCAGATCCAGTCGAATTGATCCAGGTCAGGGTCAGTCGATCCAGGTCAGTCAGTCAGTCCAGGTCAGTCCAGGTCAGTCAAGATCCAGTCAAGATCCAGTCCAAGGTCAGTCCAGATCAGTCCAGATCCAGGTCCAGTCAGTCAGTCCAAGTCAGTCCAGTCCAGGTCCAGGTCCAGTCAGATCCAGTCCAGATCAGTCCAGATCCAGTCCAGATCCAGTCCAGGTCAGTCCAGATCCAGTCAGGTCGATCCAGGTCAGTCCAGATCCAGTCAGATCCAGTCCAGGTCAGTCAGATCAGTCGTCCAGATCAGTCAAGTCCAGTCCAAGATCCAGTCCAGGTCAGTCCAGATCCAGTCAGATCCAGTCCAGATCCAGTCCAGATCCAGTCAGTCCAGTCCAGTCCCAGTCCAGATCAGTCCAGTCAGTCAGATCGGTCGAGTCAGTCAGTCAAGTCAGATCCAGTCAGATCTGATCCAGGTCAGTCCAGTCCAGATCAGTCAGTCAGTCAGGTCTCCAGATCCGAGTCTGAGTCCAGTCAGATCCAGTCCAGGTTCAGTCCAGATCCAGTCCAGGTCCAGTCCAGGTCGGTCCAGTCCAGTCAGATCCAGATCCAGTCAAGTCAGTCCAGATCCAGTCCAGATCAGTCGAATCCAGATCAGATCAGATCAGTCAGGTCAGTCCAGGTCGATCCAAGATCAGTCAGAGTCAGTCCAGATCCAGTCCAGTCAGTCCAGATCAGTCCAGATCCAGTCCAGTCAATCCAGAGTCAGTCAAGTCAGTCAGATCCAGTCCAGTCAGTCAGATCAGTCAGATCCAGTCAGGTCCAGTCCAAGGTCAGTCCAGATCCAGTCAGATCCAGGTCGTCCAAGTCAGTCCAGATCCAGTCCAGGTCAGTCCAGATCCAGTCCAGATCCAGTCCAGGTCAGTCCAGGTCAGTCCAGATCCAGTCAAGATCCAGTCCAGATCCAGTCAGGTCCAGTCCAAGATCCAGTCCAGGTCAGTCCAGATCGGTCCAGGTCGATCCCGGATCCAGTCAGGTCAGTCCAAATCCAGTCCAGATCGGTCCAGATCCAGTCGAGTCAGTCAGATCCAGTCCAGATCCAGTCCAGTCCAGTCCAAGTCAGTCAGATCCAGTCCAGAGTCCAGTCAGGTCAGTCAGGTCAGTCCAAGTCCAGTCGGTCGAGTCAGATCAAGTCAGATCCAGTCCAGGTCAGATCCAGGTCAGTCAGTTCCAGTCCAGTCCAGGTCAGATCCAGATCAGATCAGTCCAGGTCCAGTCAAATCCAGTCCAGGTCAGTCCAGATCCAGTCGTCAGAGTCAGATCCAGGTCAGTCCAAAAGATCCAGTCCAAATCAGTCAGGTCCAGGTCAACCTGATCCAGTCCAGATCAGTCCAAATCAGTCCAGATCCAGTCAGGTCAGTCCAGATCGGTCAGTCAATCCAGATCCAGTCAGTCTCAGGTCAGTCCAAATCGATCCAGATCAGTCCAAATCCAGTCAGATCCAGTCCAGTCAGTCCAGATCCAGTCAGATCAGTCAGTCGATCAGTCAGTCCAGATCCAAGTCAGTCAGATCCAGTCAAATCCAGTCCAGGTCAGTCCAGATCCAGTCCAGATCCAGTCCAAGATCAGTCCAGATCCAGATCAGTCAAATCAGTCAGGTCAATCCAGATCCAGTCAGTCAAATCCAGTCAGTCAGATCGATCCAGTCAGTCAAGTCAGTCGATCCAGTCCAGATCCAGTCAGTCAGGTCAGATCCAGTCAGGTCAAGTCCCAATCCAGTCCAGATCAGTCCAGGTCAGATCTGATCCAGTCAGATCAGTCAAGTCCAGATCAGTCTCAGTCGGATCCAGTCAAATCAGATCGGTCCAATCAGAGTCAAGTCCAGTCCAGATCAGGTCCAGGTCAGTCTAGTCCAGGTCAGATCGGTCCGATCAGTCCAAATCGGTCCAGATCCAGTCAAAGTCTGATCGGTCAATCCAGTTCAGTCAGTCCAGTCAGATCCAGGTCTGAATCCAGGTCAGTCCAGATCCAGTCAATCGATTAGAGTCCAGTCCAGATCCAGTCAGGTCAGTCCAGATCAAGTCAGATCAGTCGATCCAGTCCAGATCGGTCAGTCAGATCCAGTCAAGTCGATCCAAATCCAGTCCAAGTCCAGTCAAAGTCCCAGTCAGTCCAGATCCAGTCCAGGTCAGTCAGATCCAGTCCAGTCCAGTCCAGGTCAGTCAATCAGTCAAATCAGTCCAGCTCAATCCAGGTCAGTCAGGTCAAATCAAGGTCAGTCCAATCCAAATCAGTCCAAATCAGTCAAATCCAGTCAAGTCAATCGATCAGTCCAGTCGATCCAGTCAAATCGTCAAATCAGTCCAGATCCAGTCCAAATCAATCAAATCAATCAAATCCAGTCCAAATCAATCCAAGTCAGTCCAAATCCAGTCAATCAATCCAGATCCGATCAAATCCAGTCAAATCAATCAAATCAATCAAACCAGTCAAATCCAGTCAGATCAAGTCCAAATCAATCCATATTCAGTCCAAATCAATCAAATCAATCCAATCAGTCTCATCCAATCGAGTCCAAATCCAATCCAATTTCAGTCAAGTCAGTCCAGATCAGTCAAATCAATCAAATCAGTCCTAGTCAGATCAAGATCAATCCGATCAATCCAAATCAATCAAATCCAATCCAGATCAAGTCCTAGTCCAGTCGGTCAATCCATCAGTCAGGTCAAGTCCAGTCCATTAGATCAAGTCCAGATCCAGTCCAAATCGATCCAGTCAGTCAGATCCAGTCCAAGTCAGATCCAGTCAAGTCCAGTCAGTCAAATCAGTCGATCCAAATCAGTCCAGATCCAGTCCAGATCCAGTCCAGGGAATCAGTCCAGTCCAAGTCCAAAGTCAGTCCAGTCAGGTCAGTCAGATCCAGTCAGGTCAGGTCCAGGTCAAAGTTCAGTCCCAGAAGTCCAGGTCAAGGTCCAGTCAGATCAGTCCAAGTCATCGATTCAGGTCCAGTCCAGATCCAGTCCCAGATCCAGTCCAGATCAGTCAGTCCAAATTCGGTGGGTCCCGGAAGTCGGTCAAGATCCAGTCCAAGTCAGGTCAGGTCAGTCCGGATCGATTCCCAGGTCAGTGCAGGTGATCCAGGTCCAGATCCTAGTCAGGATTCCAGTGCCAAGTCGGAGTCCAGTCCAGATCCAGATCTGGTCAGTCAAGATCGAGTCAGAATTGATCCTAGTCAATCAAAATTGATCGGATTCATTAAGTCAATCAGTCCAGATCCGATCAGTCAGGTCAAATCAGTCCAAGATCCAGGGTCAGTAGTCTAGTCCAGATTCAGTCTAATTCCAGGTGTCAACCCAGATCCGAGTCCAGGTCCAGTCTAAGATCCAGTCCGGTCCAGAATCAGGTTGATCCAGATCCCAGATCCAAGTCCAAGGTCGATCCAGTCAGGTACAGATCGGAGTCTAAAGATCCAGATCAATCCATTCAGTCAGGTCGGTCCAAATCGAAGTCCCATCCAGATCAGGTTCAGGTAATCAGATCCAAATCGAAGGCCAATAGAATTCTGGAAGTCCAAGTGATCATCGAGTCCCTGAAGTTCCAGGATCCATTCCAGGTTCAGTCTGGAAGTCGGTCAGATCCGTGGAGTCACAAATCCAGGTCCTTAGTCGAAGTCGATCGATCCAAGTTTGGGTCCAGATCGAATCAGGGTTCAAATCAGTCCAAAAGAGCCAGTCCAAGTCGGTCAAATTCCAGTCCAGGTCCAGTCAATCCAGGTCAGATCCAGTCCAGTCTAGGATCCGGAAATCCAGTCCAGTCCGATCAAGATCCGGTCAAGTCAGTCCAAGTCAGATCCGATCAGGGAATCAAGGCCTGTCAGAGTGCGGTCCAGATCCAGTCCAAGAGTCTGAATTCCACGTTCAAGCCGGTTGCGTCAGTCAAGTCTCTAGGTCCAAGTGCCAAGATCCAGGTGGATCGTCAGGTTCAAAGATCCAAAGTGCGGATCCAAAGATGGGTCCAGTTGGGTCCAGATCCAGTCCGTCAGGTCCGGAGTCAGTCAGATCAGTCCACGAATCCCAGTTAGAGAATCAGTTGGTGATCAGGTCGAGTCAGGATCCAGAGTAGAGGCCAGTCCCAGATCCCAGATCCGGCCCTGGGCCAATGAAGGAGTCCAGATCAGTTTAAGTGATCCAGTCCAGTGTCCAAGTGCAAGGCAAGTCGATGCGAATGCGGAGCCAAGTACAATCCCAGGATCAGGATCAAGTCCAGTCGGTTCAGAGTCCAGTCCAAGGTCTATGTGTCCAGGTACAGTCAATAGTCCACCGTCGGAAAGTACCAGATTCCCCTGGTTGGATCCAGAGTCAGGTCAAATGGAATCCAGTCCAGATTCCAGGCCAGGAGTCAGTTCAGAATTACCAGATTTCAAGGTCCGGTCCAGGTCAGTCAGGTCAGGCCAGGATCCGGTCCAGGAATTGGAGTCGAGATCGGTTCAAAGTTTGGGTTCAGAATCGATCTGGAAGTCTAATGGCTCACAGCTCCAGATCAGATCCAAATTCAACTTTGAGTCAGGTCAGTCCAGATCGAAGTCCAGATCCAGTTCCAGATCCAAGTCCAGGTCAGTCCCAATCCTCCCAAGTCCAGTCCAGATCCAGTCAGGTCAGGTCCAGGTCAAATGAGTCAGATCCAGATCCAGGTCGAGGTTGCAGGTAAGGTTCTAGCGATCCAGTCTTAATCTGGCGGTCAGATCCAGTCAGGTCCAAATCAGCCCAGAGTCCAGATCCAGGCCTGAGTCCAGATCCAATTCCAGGTCAGTCCAGAGAGTCAGTCAGGTCCAGTCGATCAGTCCAGATCCAGTCAGATCCAGTCCAGGTCAGTCAAAGATCCAGATCCCAAGTCAAGTCAGGTGAATCCCGATCAAGATTTCAGTCCCAGAATACCGAAGTCAGGTCAGATCCAAGTCAGTCAGGAGTCCAGTCCAGTCGAATCCAGATCCAGGCCAGATCCCAGGTCCAGAGTCCAGTCAGATCCAGATCAGTCCAAGATCCAGTCAAGGTCAGATCAGGTCGTTCAGGTCAGTCCCAAGTCAGTCCAAGTCAGTCCCAGTCAGGTCAGTCCAAGGTCAGGTTCAAGATTTCAGTCAGATCCAGATTCCAGGTCCAGAGATCAGGTCCAAATCAGTCCAGATCCAGATCAAGGTCAGGATCCGGGTCAATCAATCCAAGTCAATCCAGATCCAGTCTCAATCCAGTCCAAGATCAATCCACGATCAAGTCAAATCCATTCAAATCCAGGTCCAAATCAGAATCAAAATCAGTTCCAGATCCAAATCCAATCAATCCAGCCTATCAATCAGTCGGGGTCCATTCAAAATCTAATCCAATTCAAAGCCAATTCACATCCAATCTAAATCCAAATGCAAAACCAAATCCAATCCAAATCCAATCGAAATCCAATTAAAATGCAGTCCAAATCCAATCCAAATCCAATCCACATCCAATCAAAATCCAATCCAAATCCAATCCAAATCCAAATCCAACCCAAATCCAAATCCAGCCTAAACCCAATAAAAATCCAATCCAATTTAAAGCCAATCCAAATCCAATCTAGATCCAAATGCGAAACCAAATCCAACCCAAATCCAATAAAAATCTAATCCAATTCAAAGCCAATCCAATCTATATCCAAATGCAAAACCAAATCCTATCCAAATACAATCCAAATCGAATCCAAATCCAATCCAAATCCAATCCAAATCCAATCCAAATCCAATCCAAATCCAATCCAAATCCAATCCAAATCCAATCCAAATCCAATCCAGGTCCAATCCAAAATCCAATCCAAATCCAATCCAAATCCAATCCAAATCCAATCCAAATCCAATCCAAATCCAATCCAAATCCAATCCAAATCCAATCCAAATCCAATCCAAATCCAATCCAAATCCAATCCAAATCCAATTCAAATGCAAATTCAAATCCAATCTAAATCTAACCCAACTCCAATCCAAATCCAAATCCAACCCAAATCCAAATCCAATCCAAATCCAATCCAACTCCAATCCAAATCCAATCCAAATCCATATCCAAATCCAAATCCAATCCAAATCCAAATCCAAATCCAATCCAAATCCTAATCCAATCCAAATCCAATCCTATCCAAATCCAATGGAAGCGCCATCGGTAGCCGGTAGTCGGTAGCCGACCACCTATAAAAGAAAGAACTCACCGTTTAAAAGATGAACAATGGAACATGTACAGAGTGAGACGTCTGTTTCTCTGTGGCCCTAGACTTACCATTTTAAGAGGAATTTCTTTCAAGCCAAAATGAATACAAACTATTGTTTAAGTATTATTCATTGTTTCGAAGTTTATTCATTTTACATTATTTTCAGTCTTTTTACACAATGTACACAAGGATGATTGGTTTTAGTTTTTATTTATATTTTGTTTTCCTATTTTACACTTTTCATTCAACTTTGCCTCCAGTTTCTTTTTTTTTCTTGATTCTCCTAGTAACATTGATAAAACTTCCCTCCACTCTTCCTCGATTCTTTATTTTTTCTCTTTTTCTATCTGCTCTAACTATACAAACACATTTACTTCTAGTTAATAAAGACTCGACATCTTTTCGTTCTCTTTTCTCTTGCGCTCGCCTGACCTCTTATTATCCCTGTCAGTTTTTTTTTTCACATCACAGCACTTCATTCCATTCCTAAACCAGCTTCTTTGAATAGCATTCCCGTCGCACCGCTTTCACTCGTTCCCAAAGCAAACAAAAAGGACTAGTATCATTCTTTAATTTCTGCGATTAGTTTTAGTATTTTTTTCACCGTTTGTTTTCGGATGCCAATGTGACTGCTACTTCCTATTTGGATTATATTTTGTTTTCGTTTGATTCATGTTGTTCCGAGCGCGATAATATAATCAATTAGTTTCAGATGATTTTGTCTCGCCAATAAATTTGTGCCCGAGCGGATAACCTAATCCAGAAATTATCGGAATCGATAAAATCAATAATTTAGACCGTACCTAAGTAGAATAGGGATAGTAAAATGGGTTTTAAATTAGAGAGAAGCTTTCCCATTCTAAGATTTTTTTTTCGTTTCTAAGTAGGAGCATTGAAAAAGGTGAAGAAAGAAGCCTAATAAAAACAGCTATTTACAGAAAACACCCGCTGACTTCGTCGACGTTTTCGTCATCACTGGCGCCATCCGACTGGTCGCCCTATCAAACGTGCAAAATCTTCGGCAGAATTTCGCTCTCGATCAGCAGTTCCCGATCGTCGATTTGGTCGTGCTTCCGCCGGGCGAGAATGACGACCGTCAGCACGATCAGCACGAACGCCAATATCGCGACGAACACTCCGAGGATCAGCACCTCCTTGGAGTTCTCCGGCAAATCAACGGCGGCACTGTAGATCGGCCAGAGGTTGTGACCCGATGGGTTCGACCGGGATTTGGTTTGGTAGCTACGGCCGCCGGCGCTGTAGCTGTCCGCTTCGGCGACGACGTCATCGGTAGCGCTGTCGAATGCGGTTGCCTTCTGGACCACTTCAATTTCCTCGATCACCGAGTTGATCGCCAGTGGGCGGGGCGTCGTGCTGGTGGTGGTCGTGGTGGTGGTAGTAGTTGTACTGGTGGTGGTTGTTGTGCCATGGAGGCTGACCACTAGAGCTTCGCTGGTGTCGATCAGGAGCGGTGCCGAACGTATCAGTTGATCGGATTCCTAGTAATGGGAGAAACAAAAATCATGATTAGGGAAACATAATAAAGTACTTGTCATAACAGGAGTTCGTACAATTCCATTTAATTGAATCCAAAAATTACGCAACGTTTAGAGGGTTAAGTGAAGTGTGACGATCCATATGAAAATTCAACATGTTTTATGTACTGCGAACAAAAATTTAAAAAAACAAAACAATTCAACTTACCTTATTTCGACAGGTCACGTGCACATGGTACTTGGTGTTTGGCCACAGGGAGAGTTCAACTTTGGCGGTTTCGGTCAGCAGATTGCCGGTCAAGCCCCCGCCGGAAATCTCCCACGACACCAGACACTGGTGGAAGCTCTGTTCCGCACTGCCGGTGCTGCTGGTAACCGTTTTTGATTCCGGTCCCATCAGCGACGAGGCCTGACTGAGGGCCTGAATGATCTTCGACACCGACGATGGGGAGGTCCCGTTCGGGCCGCCATCCCGCGCAATCCGACTGAGCCGTTCCACGTTTTCGCTGGCTGCCAGCGGTGACGGAACGCCCGGATGCGGCTGGTGCTCCAACAGTTCCTCCGGCGTGGTCCACTCGATGTCGGCCGTCACTACGGACTCGTTGCGGATCATCCGGCTCAGGCTGAGCAGAAGCCGGTGGGCTAGTTCGTTCTCCTTGCGGATCTGGTGGTTGCGGTTGCACACGTCCCAGCACTCTAGAAAGAAGGACCGGTTAGAGAACTTCTGATGGAATGAGGGGGTGGAAGGAACAAGAGGGGGCGAATGGAGACTATTTTCTCCGAAATGACCAGTCATAAACGGGGAAGGGCAAAACATGGCAAGCGCTAGAAAACGAAACATTCTCAAGAATCATCATCGTCGTTGTCGTTTCCTTATCTGGCAAACGGCAAGACGTTATTTTTATCCATTTCGGCTTCTTCCCTTCGGCGGTGTGTTTCGGTTCCAGCCTCTCGGTCCCGCCCGGTCTCATTTATTTTTATGACATCGACCTAAGGTAGCGCGTGACGCAGTGGTGGACTTTCGAGCAAAATTGTGATCAAAACATGCTTGAGGATGATGAGAGAATTGGTTCTTGGACATCCGAGACCTCGGTTTAAAATCTGTCCTGTGTCATGCAATAACTCTGAGTTGTACAAAATTTGAGATCGATAGACAAACCCATCGTTGAGTTCTGAAATTAATTTGAAATCATTCTGATCGATTTGTTAGACACATCTCAGGTAAACGAAATTCATTGCCAATGTTCGAAGTCAATGTCAATATCGCCGTTCGAATATTCGATCCGGAATTCGAAATTTTCATAACATTCGGACCACTGCACGCCACGCAGTCGTCGTTTGTTTTAAAACAGATCGAGAGGAGGGAAATTCCTCCGGGCTAAGCCCTGCGGAGACATTCGTCTAATAAATTATCAATCCCTCCACTTTGTGTCCGCGGTGGACGGCGGCGGCAGCGCGCGGCATCTCGGTTTCGGTGCGCAGAAGATTTGTTTATTGGCTACCAAAATTAAAATCCAGTTTCGAACCTCGGGATCGGTTGCGTCGGCTGGACCACGGATGAACCCGTGCAGAGAGGGTGCACTATACGGCCGTAAATTACGAGCATGTTGTTTTTTTAGATAAGCAGGGCGCGTAGCAGGTGCACTCTAAATTCCATGAAACGTAGAAAAGAAGGAAAAAAAAGGTTGAGAAAGCGGCAGCTTGGAGATAGGAGGGCATGTCAACGGTTGCTGCTGACGCCATCTCCACCGACATTCCCTTTTGGAAGAAGCGAAGTGGGTTGAGCGTGATATCTAATGAAGCACATGTAACACGTAGTGCTATATTTGAAAATGGGTCAGTGTTGATCTGATGTTATGATTGCTGTTGAACGTGATTTAAAAAACGGCTTTCTCGAAGCAATTTATGAATTGGCCTTTACAAAAGACATTCTGATATCGAGATTCGGATTGTGTGAATCTTCATCAAGGATTCTGTTCTGATTATTGGACTCAAAATTTCGAATCCTGTCTCTAAGAAATTTTTTTCTGTTAAACGGGTTCTGAGGCTCCGATCCTGAGACATTCATTCAAAGCTTTTGGATCTGAAAATGTCATTCAAAGATTCTGACGTTGATATTCTAAGTCTGAGTTGAGGATTCCGAATGGAATCCGTTGAAGATTCCGAATGGAATCCGTTGAGAATTCCGAATGGAATCCGTTGAGGATTCCGAATGGATTCCAATTCCGAGTGAAATCCGTTGGAGATTCCGAGTGGAATCCTTCGAGGATTTCGAATGGATTCCGTTGAGGATTCCGAGTGGAATCCGTTGAGGATTCCGAGTGGAATCAGTTGAGGATTCCGAGTGGAATCCGTTGAGGATTCCGTGTGGAATCCGTTGAGGATTCTGAGTGGAATCCGTTGAGGATTCCGAATGGAATCCTTCGAGGATTCCGAGTGGAATCCTTCGAGGATTCCGAGTGGAATCCTTCGAGGATTCCGAGTGGAATCCTTCGAGGATTCCGAGTGGAATCCTTCGAGGATTCCGAGTGGAATCCTTCGAGGATTCCGAGTGGAATCCTTCGAGGATTCCGAGTGGAATCCTTCGAGGATTCCGAGTGGAATCCTTCGAGGATTCCGAGTGGAATCCTTCGAGGATTCCGAGTGGAATCCTTCGAGGATTCCGAGTGGCATCCTTCGAGGATTCCGAGTGGTATCCTTCGAGGATTCCGAGTGGAATCCTTCGAGGATTCCGAGTGGAATCCTTCGAGGATTCCGAGTGGAATCCGTTGAGGATTCCGAGTGCAATCCGTTGAGGTTTCCAAACGGAATCCGCTGAGGTTTCCGAACGGAATCCGTTGCGGATTCCGAACAAAATCTGATGAGAATTTGGAACAGAATCCTTTTTAGGATTCCGAACGAAATCCGAATCCGTTGAGGATTCCAAACGAAATCCGTTGAGGATTCCAAACGGAATCCGTTGAGGATTCCAAACGGAATCCGTTGAGGATTCCAAACGGAATCCTTTGAGGATTCCAAACGGAATCCGTTGAGGATTCCAAACGGAATCCGTTGAGGATTCCAAACGGAATCCATCGAGAATTTCGAATGGAATCCGTTGAGGATTCCGAATGGAATCTGTTGAGAATTCCGAATGGAATCCGTTGAGGATTCCGAGTGGAATCCGTTGAGGATTCCTAGTGGAATCCGTTGAGGATTCCGAGTGAAATCAGTTGAGGATTCCGAGTGGAATCCGTTGAGGATTCCGAGTGGAATCCGTTGAGGATTCCGAGTGGAATCCGTTGAGGATTCCGAGTGGAATCCGTTGAGGATTCCGAGTGGAATCCGTTGAGGATTCCGAGTGGAATCCGTTCAGGATTCCGTGTGGAATCTGTTGAGGATTCTGAGTGGAATCCGTTGAGGATTCCGAATGGAATCCTTCGAGGATTCCGAGTGGAATCCTTCGAGGATTCCGAGTGGAATCCTTCGAGGATTCCGAGTGGAATCCTTCGAGGATTCCGAGTGGAATCCTTCGAGGATTCTGAGTGGAATCCTTCGAGGATTCCAGTGGAATCCTTCGAGGATTCAGTGGCATCCTTCGAGGATTCCGAGTGGAATCCTTCGAGGATTCCGAGTGGAATCCTTCGAGGATTCCGAGTGGAATCCTTCGAGGATTCCGAGTGGAATCCGTTGAGGATTCCGAGTGCAATCCGTTGAGGTTTCCAAACGGAATCCGCTGAGGTTTCCGAACGGAATCCGTTGCGGATTCCGAACAAAATCTGATGAGAATTTGGAACGGAATCCTTTTTAGGATTCCGAACGAAATCCGAATCCGTTGAGGATTCCAAACGAAATCCGTTGAGGATTCCAAACGGAATCCGTTGAGGATTCCAAACGGAATCCGTTGAGGATTCCAAACGGAATCCGTTGAGGATTCCAAACGGAATCCGTTGAGGATTCCAAACGGAATCCATCGAGAATTTCGAATGGAATCCGTTGAGGATTCCGAATGGAATCCGTTGAGAATTCCGAATGGAATCCGTTGAGGATTTTGAATGGAATCCGTTGAGGATTTTGAATGGAATCCGTTGAGGTTTCCAAACGGAATCCGTTGCGGATTCCGAACGAAATCTGATGAGAATTTGGAACGTGATCCGCTGAGGATTCCAAACAGAATCCGTTGAGGATTCCAAACAGAATCCGTTGAGAATTCCAAACGAAATCCGTTGAGGACTCCAAACGGAATCCGTTGAGGATTCCAAACGGAGTCCGTTGAGGATTCCAAACGGAATCCGTTGAGGATTCCAAACGGAATCCGTTGAGGATTCCAAACGGAATCCGTTGAGGATTCCAAACGGAATCCGTTGATGATTTCAAACGGAATCCATCGAGGATTCCAAACGAAATCCATCGAGGATTCTAAACGGAATCCGTGGAGAATTTCGAATGGAATCCGTGGAGAATTTTGAATGAAATCTGTTGAGAATTCCGAATGGAATCCGTTGAGGATTCCGAATGAAATCAATTGAGGATTTCGAACGAAATCCGTTGAGGATTCCAAATGGAATCCATTGAGCATTCCGAATGGAATACGTTAGAGGATTCCGAATGGAATCCGTTAGAGGATTCCGAATGGAATCCGTTAGAGGATTCCGAATGGAATCCGTTAGAGGATTCCGAATGGAATCCGTTAGAGGATTCCGAATGGAATCCGTTGAGAATTTCGTATGGAATCCGTTGAGAGTTCCGAACGAAGCCTTTTGAGGACTCAGAACGGAATCCGTTGAGGATTTCGAACGGAATCCGATGAGGATTCCAAACGGAATACGTAAAGGATTCCAAACAGAATCCGTAGAGGATTCGAAATGGAATCCGAACGAAATCTGTTGAGCATTCCGAACGGAATCCTTTGCGGATTTCGAACGGAATCCGTGGAGGATTCCAAACGGAATCCGTTGAGGATTCCAAACGGAATCCGTGGAGGATTCCAAACGGAATCCGTGGAGGATTCCAAACGGAATCCGTTGAGGATTCCAAAAGGAATCCGTTGAGGGTCCCAAACGGAATTCGTTGAGGATTCCAAACGGAATCCTTTGAGTATTCCTAAAAAAATCCGTTTAGAATTCCAAGCGGAATTCATTAAGGATTCCAAGCGGATTACATTGAGGATTAAAGCGGAGTTCATTGAGGATTCTAAGCGTAATCCGTTGATGATTACGAATGGAATCCGTTGAGGTATCCGAACAAAATCCGTTGAGGATTTTGAACGGAATCCGTTGAGGCTTCCAAGCGGAATCGGTTGAGGATTCCGAACGGAATCCGTTGAGGATTCTGAAGGGAATCCGTTGAGGATTCCGAACGGAATCCGTTAAGGAATCCGAACGGAATCCGTTAAGGATTTCAAACGGAGTCCATTGAGGATTCCTAATGGAATCCGTTGAGAATTCCAAATGCAATCCGTTGAGGATTTCAAACGGAATCCGTTGAGGATTCCAAACGGAATCCGTTGAGGATTCCAAAGGGAATCCGTTAAGGATTCCAAACGGAATCCGTTAAGGATTCCAAACGGAATCCGTTAAGGATTCCAAACGGAATCCGTTAAGGATTCCAAACGGAATCCGTTAAGGATTCCAAACGGAATCCGTTAAGGATTCCAAACGGAATCCGTTAAGGATTCCAAACGGAATCCGTTAAGGATTCCAAACGGAATCCGTTAAGCATTCCAAACGGAATCCGTTAAGGATTCCAAACGGAATCCGTTAAGGATTCCAAACGGAATCCGTTAAGGATTCCAAACGGAATCCGTTAAGGATTCCAAACGGAATCCGTTAAGGATTCCAAACGGAATCCGTTAAGGATTCCAAACGGAATCCGTTAAGGATTCCAAACGGAATCCGTTAAAGTTAAACGGAATTCCGTTGAGGACTCAAGCGGAGATCCGTTAAGTTCCCGAGCACGGGAGCTTGGTTAAGGATTTCGAAGCAGGATCCCGTTCAAAGTTCCCAAACGGAATCCGTTAAGGATTCCAAACGGAATCCGTTAAGGATTCCAAACGGAATCCGTTAAGGTTCCAAACGGAATCCGTTAAGATTCCAAACGGAATCCGTTAAGGATTCCAAACGGAATCCGTTAAGGATTCAAACGGAATCCGTTAAGGATTCCAAACGGAATCCGTTAAGGATTCCAAACGGAATCCGTTAAGATTCCAAACGGAATCCGTTAAGGATTCCAAACGGAATCCGTTAAGATTCCAAACGGAATCCGTTAAGGATTCCAAACGGAATCCGTTAAGGATTCCAAACGGAATCCGTTAAGGATTCCAAACGGAATCGTTAAGGATTCAAACGAATCCGTTAAGGTTCCCCGAGCGGAATCCGTTAAAGTTGACGGAATCCGTTAAGGATTCCAAACGGAATCCGTTAAGGATTCCAAACGGAATCCGTTAAGGATTCCAAACGGAATCCGTTAAGGATTCCAAACGGAATCCGTTAAGGATTCCAAACGGAATCCGTTAAGGATTCCAAACGGAATCCGTTAAGGTTCGACTGAATCGTTGATCGTTAAGGTTTGAAGGCGGAATCGTTAAGGTTCAAACGGAATCCGTTAAGGATTCCAAACGGAATCCGTTAAGGATTCCAAACGGAATCCGTTAAGGATTCCAAACGGAATCCGTTAGGGATTCCAAACGGAATCCGTTAAGGATTCCAAACGGAATCCGTTGAGGATTACAAACGGAATCCGTTAAAGGATTCCAAACGGAATCCGTTAAGATTCCAAACGGAATCCGTTAAGGATTCCAAACGGAATCCGTTAAAGATTCCAAACGGAATCCGTTAAGGATTTATTCCAAACGGAATCCGTTAAGGATTCCAAACGGAATCCGTTAAGGATTCCAAACGGAATCCGTTAAAGATTCCAAACGGTATCCGTTAAGGATTCCAAACGGAATCCGTTATGATTCCAAACGGAATCCGTTAGGATTCAAACGGAATCCGTTAAGGATTCCAAACGGAATCCGTTAAGGATTCCAAACGGATTCCGTTAAGGATTCCAAGCGGAATCCGTTAGGGATTCCGAACGGAATCCGTTAAGATTTCCAATGGAATCCGTTAAGGATTCCAAACGGAATCCGTTAAGGATTCCAAACGGAATCCGTTAAGGATTCCAAACGGAATCCGTTAAGGATTCCAAACGGAATCCGTTAAGGATTCCAAACGGAATCCGTTAAGGATTCCAAACGGATTCCGTTAAGGATTCCAAGCGGAATCCGTTAGGGATTCCGAACGGAATCCGTTAAGATTTCCAATGGAATCCGTTTAGGATTCCAAACGGAATCCGTTGAGGATTCCAAACGGAATCCGTTGAGGATTCCAAACGGAATCCGTTGAGGATTCCAAACGGAATCCGTTGAGGATTCCAAACGGAATCCGTTGAGGATTCCAAACGGAATCCGTTGAGGATTCCAAACGGAATCCGTTGAGGATTCCAAACGGAATCCGTTGAGGATTCCAAACGGAATCCGTTGAGGATTCCAAACGGAATCCGTTGAGGATTCCAAACGGAATCCGTTGAGGATTCCAGACGGAATTCGTTGAGGATTCCAAGCGGAATCCATCCAGGATTCCAAACGGAATCCATCCAGGATTCCAAACGGAATCCATCCAGGATTCCAAACGGAATCCATCCAGGATTCCAAACGGAATCCATCCAGGATTCCAAACGGAATCCATCCAGGATTCCAAACGGAATCCATCGAGAATTCCAAACAGAATCCGTGGAGAATTTCGAATGGAATCCGTGGAGAATTTTGAATGAAATCTGTTGAGAATTCCGAATGGAATCCGTTGAGGATTCTGAATGGAATCCATCGAGGATTCCGAATAGAATCCGTTAAGGATTCCGAATGGAATTCGTTAAGGATTCCAAATGGAATCCGTTAAGGATTCAAAATGGAATCCGTTGAGGATTCCGAATGGAATCCGTTGAGGATTCTGATTGGAATCCGTTGAGGACTCTGAATAGAATCCGTTGAGGATTCCGAATGGAATCCGTTGAGGATTCCGAATGGAATCCGTTGAAAATTCCAAATGGAATCCGTTGAGGTTTCCGAATGGAATCCGTTGAGGATTCCGAATGGAATCCGTTGAGGATTCCGAATGGAATCCGTTGTGGATTCCGAATGGAATCCGTTGAGGATTCCGAATGGAATTCGTTGAGGATTCGGAATGGAATTCGTTGAGGATTCGGAATGGAATCCGTTGAGGATTCCAAATGGAATCCGTTGAGGATTCCGAATGGAATCCGTTGAGGATTCCGAATGGAATCCGTTGAGGATTTCGAATGGAGGAAGGCTTGATAGAATTGACATTCACATATTTTTTTTATCAATTTTATTGTCTCAGTCGGTTTCTTGTCTTATTGAATGTCAGCTTTCCCAAAGCACTCACATTGTTTGACCCCTCAATTATAAAATCGATATCAAAGTGCTGTAATGTTAACCAATCAGGAGAGTTCTGATGTTGTACCAAAAACGAAGGGTAAAAAAGTGCTCTTTTAGAAAGATGAGCGTGAAAATGGATTGAGCGAATAAAATTATTTAATGGCAGAGTTCAGTTCCAAGAAAAATCATTCTATACACATCCCCAAATATTTACTGAAAAATCCTGAAGTCTTCTGTGGAGCTCCCTGGAAAAAAAAAATCATGCAGACGTTGTGAAGGAATTGAAGAGCAAATTACTCATGAACTGAAATTCTGGTGAGCTGAAATATCAATTTATAGATCATGAAGGCTTGAAACCAATTATTATAATCATATGGAGTCAGTCGATTCTATTGCATTTGAATGTTGAATGAAAATCATTCCTTTAAAAAACACAAATCCAAATGTCGCCATCAATTTTCTAGACTACTAACAATCCATCGTAAATCTGAATGCTGCTAGACATCTGAAACCTTATTCTAACTTAACTGAGCTTCATAAAATTTATGGCTCAAATTCTGTTCCTTCTGATCCATATCTGGACAGAAAAACATTACCTGCCGCCCGTATCGGAAAAGAACCCAACATGTCATGATTACGTCAAACGAATGTACAATAAAAAAAAGTTTCATTTGATATGCCCCTCATTGTCAGCGTACCAAAAAAAAAAAACACACTCAAAAGAGGGCGTACCCGGGCACACGAGAAGCTTAAATGAACTGGAACGCTCTCACGACAGTGGCACCAACAACCGCCGCCGGTTGCCGGCGGCAGCCTTCGATGCGTGTCGCCATTAAGAGCACTAAAATATACGACCTGAAGCTGTTTGCGCGTCGACTGTCATCCCTCTTATTTCGGTCCTCCTTCGGTCCAGCACTGCAGTGATGGCGACAACGTCGCCGTCGACGGCACACACCGGAAGGAAAACTAACACACTTAATTGCTTCCCTCTGGTCCAGAGCGTTTGGATGTGCAGACGACGACACTTTTCTTCGATCCTACACGGGAAGCAGGTTCAGCACCTCGTCTCGGTGGAGAGGAAAATTGTAAAAACACACCAATTTCCGGTCTCGGGTTTTCCCTCCCACACCGAGATCATCGAAAGACGTCTTCTCGTCGCTGCCAGTCCGGCTGTGTGGGTAAATAGTTTGACCGCTCTGCTGCCCGGCGGGGGTTCAAACCGCAAGTGGCGCGGTCACTTATCACCGTCCAATAATCGTTGCCTTTTCCACCGGCATCGATTGCAAGTCGATGTTCCGGAAGTAATCGAGGTTATAGGGCCCGTATAACTGTCACGGTTTCAATTAAACCCGAAGGAATGGACCGTGTGCTGTGTGTCCCGGTGCGGTGGGACCAAGCACGTTGCGGGTTGTAAAAGAACAAATGATTCTTTCCGGGTAGCTTCTAAGGAGCTGACGGGTGACTGGCCATTTCGGAGGGAAGTATGGGAAGGCACACTAACTAGAACGGAAATATAACTTACCATAGCGCATTCGCGTTGCTGGGTGCAGAGAATGTCCTTAATGGAACGCTGAAAGCAAAACAGAACAGAGAAGTGAAAGTTAGTTTTATGTTTATCATATTTTGATGGTTTAGACATTAAAAATACTATTATTAAACATTATTACTCAGCTAATAACGTCTAGCGACGCATCCCTATCCTATGTCCTCCCATGTCCTACGAAAAAAATGCTCCCGCACGTATTCACGTGCGCCCATTTCGATTCCCCTCACGTACCGCGCGACGCAGCGATCAAAACGCTGTCATCGTCATCGTCTCGTCGTCAACATCCGACCGATCCGATTTTGAATGCGTGCAGCTTCTCGAATGTGATTGATTCCCCATTCGCACAGTTCTCCAGAATTCTCTTCTTTTTTTTTGGGAAAAGGAGAAACGTGCCAGCGCTCGAGCATTTCAGTTCGCATCGGATGAGGCCAAATTCCGAAACGTGCCACCGCATAAAAACTCTTCAGCCAGCCAGCCAGCGTGGCGAAGATGGCGCGGCACCTGGTCCGTACCAATAATCGCGTCGAGAAAGGTTCGGAAGGTAAACGAAACGGATTAACCTCTAGCAGCGTCATCGCATTGGTTCGCTTTCTTTTCCTTTCCTTCAGGGGTGGTGTGGTGATGGTACTCGTCGGGCAAATGTTGTTGTACACTTCCGATGGGGGGCAGTGTTGTAACTAGATGACTAAGCGAGGGTAGTGTGTTTTTTATTTTAGAATGCAGTATTACACTGATAGATTGAACAGAACACAAGAATGATTGCGTCCAAATCAATAATGGTCAATATGACACTCGATCGTTGAAAAGAATCAATAATTTAGGACGAGAAAAGTGCAGAGACAATAGACAGACAAGCAAAATATTGAATTTCCTATAATTAAATTTTAAATATTTAGAAACTGTTTTCCTCGCATTATGTACGTGAATAACTAAGCTTTGTATAAATAAACAAAAATAAGACCATCTCCCTCCGAATCGAATTGAATTGCAAAAAATAGAGGAAAGATGCATCTTAAATGTTCAACAATCATAATGGAACGTACACACGGTCAAGTAGTTTGACCAACATTGACTCCACCTCTCGTTTATTCAAACATCCATGAAGTTTCACCAACAGCGACACGAACAATCAATTTATTCGACCAACAATATCACACACGAACGACCGAAGCGCCAACTTGAGCACCAACCATCAAAAAATATATGGGGGTTTGTGCAACTTCACTACAAATGCCCCCCGACAACTCAAACCAAAATCAAACCGTTTTAATTTTTTCCAACCGAGCATCATCTTTTCTACCACTTTCAACCTTGGTACTAAAAACCCTGTTTGCGATTACATCTCGAACTCTGCGTGTCACTTACTCTTCCAAGACGTTTACTGGAGAAATAGAATTCAAGCAATTCCTTTTTATTTGCAGTATTAACAGCATTCACAGCACTATCTGACAGCGGTTTTCAAGGATGTTATCGATCATTTAGTAATCTGCGTTCGATCATTTAGGTAGTAGTTTGTCAATAACCCATTCCAGAGGCTAAATTTCAGAATGGGTGGTATGGTGGACTTCTAGTGCAAAGGTTTATCTACAACTCTACATCACAGCTCGTTGTTTGAATCTTACTAATAACGGAGCTATACTGCTGCTAACCGCAAGCCGAGCACATCTGTATATGGAGGCCCATATACAGATGTGCTCGACTTGCGGTTAGCGGCAGTATTGCACTACAACTTATACAAAATGATTGGATATTTTGATATTATTTAGTACTAGCTTTATGTACCCGGCCTTGCTCGGAATTGCCAGTTTGGTTCGCGGATTTTTTTACAATCGGAAAATGATAAATCCAATTGGTCAACAGGATAATTGTGTTTACTTATTGATACTTCACTATTTGATTAAAAGAAGACTTTTGGAAACATTGATTGATTTTGAAGAAGGGATTTATTTATTTATTTATCATCAGACTAAGGCCGGAGTGGCCTGTGCTGCACATAAAAGACTTCTCCATTCAGCTCGGTTCATGGCTGCACTTCGCCAACCACGCAGTCTGTGGAGGGTCCGCAAGTCGTCCTCCACCTGATCGATCCACCTTGCCCGCTGTGCACCTCGTCTTCTTGTTCCCGTCGGATCGTTGTCGAGAACCATTTTCACCGGATTACTGTCCGACATTCTGGCTACGTGCCCGGCCCACCGCAGTCTTCCGATTTTAGCTGTGTGAACGATGGATGGTTCTCCCAACAGCTGATGCAACTCGTGGTTCATTCGCCTCCTCCACGTACCGTCCGCCATCTGCAACCCACCATAGATGGTACGCAACACTTTCCTTTCGAAAACTCCCAGTGCGCGTTGGTCCTCCACGAGCATCGTCCAGGTCTCGTGTCCGTAGAGAACTACCGGTCTTATAAGCGTTTTGTAGATAGCCAGTTTGGTTCGGCGGCGAACTCTATTCGATCGAAGCGTCTTGCGGAGTCCAAAGCACGTACGATTTCCAGCCACTATGCGTCTCTGAATTTCTCTGCTGGTATCGTTATCGGCGGTCACCAATGAGCCCAAGTACACGAATTCTTCAACCACCTCGATTTCGTCACCACCGATACAAACTCGTGGTGGGTGGCTCACATTGACCTCTCTTGAGCCTCTTCCTATCATGTACTTCGTCTTCGACGTGTTGATGACTAGTCCAATCCGTTTAGCTTCGCTTTTCAGTCTGATGTAGGCTTCCTCCATCCTCTCAAAGTTACGTGCCATGATATCAATGTCGTCGGCGAAACCAAATAACTGGACGGACTTCGTGAAAATCGTACCATCGTAATCGTAATCGTGTCAATCCCTGCCCTTCGTATTACTCCCTCCAAAGCGATGTTGAATAGCAGACACGAAAGACCATCACCTTGCCGTAACCCTCTACGGGTTTCGAAGGGACTCGAGAATGCCCCTGAAACTCGAACTACGCACATCACCCGATCCATCGTCGCCTTGATCAACCGTATCAGTTTATCCGGAAATCCGTTTTCGTGCATTAGCGAAGGGATGGTGGGAAGGGATGGTGAGTTTGAATAGCCTTATTCCGGGCAAACGTCTATTTCTAAAGAAGGAAAAACCAGGGGGGGGGAGTAAGCCTGTCATCCACGAACAAATCAAGCCTACATAAGATGTATTATCCGGGCCTCGCCGCTTGGGAAAGGCGGTCTAACCTGGGCCACCCCGCTTGGCAAGTGTAACATTTTTCGAACTGGAATCTTGTAGGATATTGGTTAACCTACACTACTGCTGACTAACGAAAAAAATGTGGGATTGTTTATTTACATTCGCTTCATACTACATGCAGAGGAGGCGCGATGCACCGCATATTACCCCCATGGGAAAAACATCCATGCCTTATTCTGGGCGAACGCATATTTTTAAAGAAGGGATCACACCCTCCATTGCCTTATTCCGGACAAATGCCCACTTTTGAAGAAGCAATCACATTAATCATTGCTTTTCACTGGGCAAACCATTATTTCGAAGAAGGGTAACAATAATCATTGTTTTATACCCAGCAAATGCTTGCTTTCTATGCAAGATTTTTCTGATGCTGTTCATAATTATCCCAAATGCCCTTCATGTCGAATGAATTTTGGTCAAATAGTGTTATGTTGATGACCTGCTTCATTCAGGGATATGTAATTTTCAGGGAAATGTCATATTCTGGGATATGTGTATCGAGAAGTATTATTTTCGTGATTTATCATTTTAATTAAAGTCATTTTTGGGGAAATGTTATTACCGGGAAATTGTTATTACCGAGGATTTGCCAATTTTAAGGAGCTCGGGCAATTTATTTTCGGAGCATTGTACAATGTCAAAGAACATCGGATGAACTAAATAAGAGGGACTTTAAATTAAGTCGTTATCTAAACAATACCCAGCCCCAATAACCTCTTGCATTCCTCCTAGCCTCTCTATAACAGCTTTATTTGGGTAGAGATACGTGCTAACAATTTGGATTGAATTGACCTCTGCGATAAAAAGGTATGCTAAACTGTTAGTTTAATAAATATATCCTCTGTTTCATTCAGCTATGATACTCCTACCCTGATATAGTCTGATATAGTCTTCTTTAGACAGAGAATATGGGTTCTAAATTTGGTGAACATCGGTAAATGGGTTCAGATGTTATGCTGAACTGCTCGATAACTAAACAATATCCCTCTCACCCACCATCCCTCTTTTAAAATGACCTACCCACATAGCTTCCTTAGGAGAGAAAATATTTGATACAAATTTGGTTCACATCAGTCATAGGGTTCAAGACTTACACTGAGTTGATCGATAACTAAGCAATACCCCTCCCCTCGCACTCTCCCACTTTTCCAAAGAGCATCCTCCATATAGTCGTCTCCTTAAGATAACGAATTTGTATTCCAAATTTGGTTGAAATCGGCCAAGTGGTTCAGAAGTTACTCTGAGTTGATCGATAACTAAGCAATACACCTCCCCCACACCCTCCCCCTTTCCCAAAGAGCATGCCTAACCCCGCTATCGTCGTCTCCTTAAGATGAAGAATGTGTGTTCCAAATTTAGTTGAAATCGGTCAATGGGTTCAGAAGTTATGCTGGAACATACATACAAACATACATACAAACACACACACATTAAGTTTTATATATATAGAGATAGAGATAGATAGATAGATAGGTATAGCAACTCGCACCTGAATCTCTTAAATAGCGGAATTGGAACTGGCGCCTTATGAATCTTCGAGCGATTATTCTAACAACTGTGCTTCTTATACGCAGTTACCTTCTGGAGTATTCAAGCGTTGATGGGCGTGTGGTCTACATACCGGCCTCCCGACCTCGACGTTCATGGTTCGAACCCAGTCTGCCATACTTTACTTTTTTTAAATGAAAATCATCATTCATAAGGCAACATATTGAAATTCATACCGATTCCTTGTGGCAAATTTGATGTGGCAAAGGCGTTTGATTGGAAATCATACCTCCATTTTCCTCAGTGTAGAGCCCGAAACATTCATGGATTTTTCGTGAAAGAAAATTCTACTTGTTATTATAGTTATTCCAAGGGACGGTCTTCCAGGAATGCATCAGAAGGTTCTTTTAGTAATTGTTCAGTATGCTCTTCAAGTAGTTCCTCCATAAAAGCTCCCACAAGTTTATCTTTTCTGTCGTTCATTTAAAAATTATTTGTTTTGGAAATTCATCTTGGCTCCCAGGAAGATTTCTCCGGGAGTTCCCAGCAATCTTTGTGTTCTTTTAAGAATCTTTAGCAGTTCTCCCAGAATAGTTTTAGCCCTATATTTTTTTGTGGTTTCATTTGAAAACTCTCCGGACTCTTTCGGATGTTGTTCCGATTCTTTCGAGACATCCTCAAGAGAAAAAAAAAACTGTGGAAGCATTCCTGCTGGATTTTAACAAAAGATTCCTGTGGGAAAACTGATGGAAATTTCAGGAGGAATTTCTTCGACTGCAAGTATAAATCCCCGAAGGAAATTTTCAGGAGGAAGGAAGTCCAGAAGGAATAGCGGTGAAAATATTTACTACGACGGGTCTCCAGCTAGCCTTGCGATCAAATGCGTAGAATTGCCCTCCGGAGATGGGGCGTTTTATTCCCGATTCGGTCAAGGATGTTTTCCAGTAGGCTCCTTGGGCATAGTTGTCACACAAAATACATACGTATGCAATGGCGGGCACAGAAAAGCTTCAAATTAATAACTGATGAAATGCTATTAGAATACTAAGTTCAGCCACTACCCAAGTTCCAGTTGAAATGTAGAGCCATTGAAGAAGAAGATGACTTTTAGCAACGCCCGGTGAGAACTCAACATGTTTACGAAGTCGTCATACCCAAAACAAAAACCACCTGTGGGAAGATGGGGCGCTATCCTAAAATAGCGCTTTAATGAGAATAGCGATGATGACTCACGTGGAGGTCCTCTAACAACGGACAAGCACTTACACTTTTGGTTTCATCCAGACGTCCGTACAGTACGGATAATTAATACAAAACTCTTCATACAAAGATAATAAAATCTACAGTGAGGTATGAACATATTGGTACGAGCGAACATTCCCCCGCCCGTAAACCAAGTCGAACTTCCATAACAATTAATTGGTACTTTTGCACGAAATTGGTATACTTTGCACGAAAGATCATCCGAAAGCACACCTGGAGACACCCAAATGGTGAAACTTGCAACCAGATAGACCATGTTCTGGTGGATGGGCGCCATTTCTCGGATGTTATCGATGTGCGGACATTCAGAGGTCCGAACATTGACTCTGATCACTACATCGTTGTCAGTAAAATTCGATCACGGTTGTCAACTGTATCGAACGAAAGATCACAGCGAACGATGCGTTACAATATCCAGCGATTGTCGGCGGAAGGAGTATCGGCTGATTACCGCCAAAAGCTCGACGAACGGATAAGTGCAATCAACGTTAGCGACAACATCAACGATCTATGGGAGTCGATCCATGGAGCGTTGAGCACAACAGCACGAGAAGTGGTAGGCACTGCACAGAGGCGACCCAGGACGGGTTGGTTTGATGTGGAGTGTCAGAGAGTGACAGACGAGAAGAACGTTGCCAGAAGCCGGATGTTGGTGTCAGGTACCCGATCGAATAGAGACAAGGAAGCAAGAGCAGCCGAAAAACGAACCCACCGCAGGAAGAAAAAAGAGTACGAAGAACAAGTTATTAGTGAGGCGCAGAAAAAAAATGGAGCAGAACGATATGCGGAGGTTTTATGAGTCTGTCAATGGCGTGCGGAGAAAGACAGCGCCATCTCCCGTCATGTGCAACGACCAACAAGGGAATTTGCTGACAGATAAAACTGAAGTGGCTGACAGGGGGAAGCAACACTTCGAGACTTTGTTGAATGGAGGAAGTGACGGTGCATCGGTGAACAGAATAAATATTAGCGACGATGGACAAGCTGTGGAGTCACCTACACTAGATGAGGTTAAAAAAGCTGTCAAAGAGCTGAAAAACAATAAGGCTGCGGGGAAGGACCAGCTCCCGGCTGAACTTCTCGAACATGGCAGTGAGCAGCTTTATGAATTTCTGCACCATATTATGCCGAAAATATGGGAAGACGAGGAAATACCTGCTAACTGGTTGGACGGCCTCATTTGCCCTCTCTTTAAGAAAGGGCACAGACTGGAGTGCGCCAATTACCGAGGAATAACCCTCCTTAATTCGGCGTACAAAATTATGTCCCGTATTCTGTTCAACAGATTGAGACCGCTTGAAGAGTCCTTCGTCGGCGAATACCAAGCAGGTTTTCGTGAGGGCCGATCAACGATGGATGAAATGTTTACCCTGAGACAAATCCTTGATAAATTCCGGGAGTACAACTTGCACACACATCATCTGTTTATTGATTTCAAGGCGGCGTACGATTCAGTGAAACGGAATGAATTATGGCAAATTATGCTTGAACATGGTTTTCCGGCGAAACTGATACGGCTGATTCGTATAACGTTGGACGGATCGGAATCAAGTGTAAGGGTTGCGGATGAAATATCGACGTCATTTGTTACCTTAGATGGATTAAAGCAGAGTGTTGCACTCTCGAACCTACTGTTCAATATAGCGCTCGAGGAAGCGATTAGGAGAGCTGGTGTGCAAAGAAGCGGTACCATTATCACAAAATCGCATATGCTCCTGGGATTTGCGGACGATATCGATATTATCGGAATTGATCGCCGTGCCGTGGAAGAGGCTTTTGCGCCTTTTAAGAGGGAGACAGCGAGGATTGGACTCACGATCAATACCAGCAAAACGAAGTACATGGTCGCTGGCAATCAACGTGGGTTCATTAGTGGTGGTGGTAGCGAAATAGTGCTGGATGGTGAAAAATTTGAAGTGGTAGAAGAATTTGTGTATCTTGGAACATTAGTGACGTGCGATAATGATGTTACCCGCGAGGTGAAAAGGCGTATTGCAGCTGCAAATAGGGCTTATTACGGACTTCGTAACCAGCTTAAGTCCCGTAGTCTGCAAACGAAAACAAAACTCGCGCTGTATACTACTCTGATTCTTCCGGTGGCTTTATACGGCCATGAGACATGGACGTTAAAGGAGGCTGATCGGAGAGCTCTCGGAGTGTTTGAGCGTAAGGTGCTGCGAACAATACTCGGCGGTAAACAGGAGAACGGTATCTGGCGGCGTCGCATGAATCACGAATTGTACCAGGTGTATAAAGGGCTGGATATTATTAAGCTTATACAACACGGCTGACTACGGTGGGCTGGTCACGTTGTTCGTATGCCGGAAGAACGTCAAGCGAAGATAATATTTAGTAGAGAACCCGGAAGAGGCCGCAGGCTTCGTGGAAGGCCGCATACACGATGGCTTTTTGCAGTTGAAGAGGACCTGAGGGCACTCAATGTTCAGGGCGACTGGAAGCGATTGGCCCAGGATCGAGTCCAGTGGAGAAGGATACTCCATTCGGCGTAGGTTCATCGAAGAGCTGTAGCCCATCAAGTATCAAGTAAGTATATATAATATAAATGGCCACCGAATTGCCTGAAATTTTGCCAGGACTCCTATATTATCAAAATGATGCTAATAGACAAATGGGAGTTGGAATTTCCGAACATTTTTGAAATTTGAACTGCCCTACTGGTCACATTACGCTAATTAGATGTAATATTCCTGCATCATTTGGTCCACTCCAGGGAATCAATTTTTTTTGGAATGCGCCTGCGAAACAAGCGACAAAAGAGAACCAACGACAAAGCTTTGTTTTTGTCGGAGATAATAATGACAAAGATCCGAAAAATTTTGTCAGCAACAAAAAAGAAGACAATCTTGTTGCTAACTTTTCATTCCGTTATTTTACACTATTTCTCGAGCTAATTTCGGTTTTATGCTATCATAGTTTCTGCTTTTATGGAAATATTCGAGAATCGAACAATGATTACAAAATTAGCGGCGTATTTTCGGAAATATCAGAGCAAGCAAGGCAAATGATTCTTGTCATATTGTGTTCAATTTCTGATAAAGGTTTGTCGCTAGGTGCGTTTGTCAGTAACAAACTCTGTTGATGACAAAGAGTATATTGTTTGGCGTTGCTCGAATATTGATTCCCTGGTCCACTCCATCGGTCTGATTGCGATTAATCATTCGGAATATTCACTAGATAGCAGCTCGACTCCGCCGACGCCATCTTCCAGCAATAATTGTCCCAGCTGTTGTCCTCGACGACAAAAGTTTTTGAGAATGTTACAACGGGAATTCATCCCGCCCGTTCGTTTTCCGACGGTGGACAGAAACGTGTTTTCCAGTGTTGCGTTCTGCCAGACACTCGAAATTTTAAACATTTATTCGCAAATCACAATAATTAATTACAAATATAACAACGGACAAGCACTTATACGTCCAGACGTCATGGTTACGGTTTCGTCCAGACGTCAGTACAGTGCGGATAATTAATACAAAATTCTTCATACAAAGATAATCAAATCTACAGTGAGGTCTGAACATATTGGTACGAGCAAACACTCACTATTCTGCATGAACTGTAACTGCTCCGGCATTTTCCACTACGAATGTGGTTTGCACTTTGGTTTATAGGATCTTGGTATAAAGTATACAGAAGATTGAATGCAACTTTATTAAAGAATATAAAAAAATAATTTAAAAAAAATTGGGTGCAAAACGGTGCCAGGAGAATCATTCCCACATCTATATACTAATAATAGTACTGTGTACTGATGTTTAAAAGCAGAATATGCTTTGGGGCTATTCTGGGACTTCTACCATGGAGTTGCTTATACACAAAACGTCACAGCACTTTCCTGCAGTTCATGGAAAAGCTTGCCTCATATTGTTCTTCATAACTTGAGCGGATAAACGTTTATTGTAACTGTTATCCATGGCTGTAGTTTCCGAGGGAACCAGTGCCAACAAATTATTTACAGTTACTTTGAAATAAATGTTTTTTTTACAAATGTTTCGATCGCCCTAGCATTTTATAGCAATAAATCTTTGTGTATTTATTTCTTTGGCATATTGAAACCCGCTGTGTCTCCAGATATGTAGTAAAGGATTTAGTCTGTGGTTTCAAATGATTTGGATTACAAAAAATCTCGCAAATTTCGAGGGTTTGTATTTCACTAAAAACTATTTTTACAGCTTCTATGTATAGGTAAAAAAGATAGTTTTTATAACGCTCTAGTGCAATATTGTACCAAACTGTATTAAACAATCGTACAGCTATAGTAAACATGCATGTTAAATAAAAATTTTGTTATTATAAATGTACGATGGCTACTGAAAAATGCATCTAAAAATTGTCTCGATACCATGGCAATTTTTGTCCATTTGAAGAACAGGCCAAAATAAACAAATGCCGGAAAACTGATCAAACCTTTAAATTATGACCAATATACAAATACAATCATAAGAATTATTTATAAAATGTTTATTATAAAAAAAAATCATGTTTTTGTCTTAATTTAGTTATTTAGCGTTGGTTTCTCATTACTTTTCGAATAAAATCTTAGAAAAAGAGTACATATTCGTTCCTTGAGAGGATTACCTTTGGATGCGTCGCAGAGTCGATTGAGAGAATAAAAAATATTGACCGGAAAAGTGAATCAGTAGTCCGAAAAACTGTTGATGCACATTTGATAGTGCTTCCAGGTCCACTAAATGATTAAGCGGCGTTAAGAAATGTTTCTATCTGCTTTTTTTCTTATGAATATGTTAAGAGTTTTCGAATATTTCTCGCGATACGAGTTTGCACAATGCAATGTACACACCAGTCAATCAGTTTGACGAACATTGACTCCCCCCGCCCCCAAGAAAACGCCTTTTGGTTGCTACTTTGATGCGAATTCTGATCCCTGGACAAACAAACCAACCGGCAACCCCGAATGCGCAACACTGCTGATGCTGAACAAACTTTTCAAATCGGTTTGAAAAAAATCCAAAAACATTGAATTTGTATCGCGTTCAGCAGCCCAAATTGGGTTGTGAATTCACTACAAATAAGTGAAGTTCATTTTCTACCATTCGTTGAGGTCGATTAACCCAAAATCATCAAAAAATAACTAAATAATAATTAAAACATGCCTTTGAAACGGCCTACACCAAATGTTACGCTCGATTTTTTGAAACGGCATGGTCTCTTCTCCAATAGGCCTTTTCACGAGACGTCTAAAATCAGCCAATTTTATCGTCAATTGACAGTTCTTATATGAAAGTGACAGCTTCGGGTTTGCGGGCCTGTTCAGCGGTTGTAAACAATGTGCAGCCTCGGCAGTGTCACATGAAAAGGCCCATTGGAACATTTCCTGTCTTTGTTTATTTTCTTTAGTTCGAACAACCGTTTGATTGTTGGCGGCTCGCGATGGTTGGTGTTCAAATTAGCGCGTCGGTCGTTCGTGTGTGATACTGTTCGTCGAAAAAATTGAGTGTTCGTGTCGCGGTTTGTCGAACATGGCTGATGCTTGACTAAACGAGGGGTGGAGTCAATGTTCGTCGAACTGCTTGACTGGTGTGTACGTTGCATAAGCCATCGGATGAGCCTTTTCTCGTTGCGGTACAGTGAGAATAGAAAAAAAAATGCATGGCGGATCGTGCATTTATATTGCGCGTCGCTTTAGTCGCGCCTAATACAAGGGTAACATTTCGATTCTTCATCAAATAACTCTCATATTCATCCAAGCATAACTGTCAGAAAAATAGAAGACGTTGGTTTAGTTTGATTCCCGTTTGGTTTATTTTTTCAAACATTGTGATGAACTTATACTGCAGCTAATTAACTAACTAAAAAAATAAACTCCGGTTTTACCAGTTCAGAAACGAACGAAAAAAGAAATTCAAAAAGAGATCGCGGCTAAGAACAGGCGTACGTTTCATTCGATGAAACTAGACTGCAAGTGTCGGAAAAAATGTGCCGAAAAAATTGGGAAGGACGACAGAGCGGTAATTCATGATCGTTTCTGGGATATGAACATCGTAGTGCAGCAAACATGCTTTAGAGAAACAGTGCAGATCGTTCCTTTGAAAAAGCGTACCAAAAATCTTTTCATGCTGGAAGAACCAAAAAAGCGTAAAAGCGATTCGTTTCATCTGATAGCTAGTAATACAGACCGTTTGGAAGTTTGCCGGAAATTCTACATGAACACGATCGGCTACAATGAGAATAGCGCGTAAAAAAGGAATGATTCATTAAGTATTTTACTATATTCTGAAAATATAATTACTTTCCAGAAATTTAGTTTACCGTTCCGTCGATGGAAATGCTGAAGGATTCAGTAGATTGTCAAAGAGAGGCAAACATAAGCGTGATACGACCCAGAGAGATGCTGTGAAGGCACACATCAATTCGTTTGGTCCATAGATTTCGCACTATAGACGAGAGCACGCTCCCAACAGACTCTATCTGCCATCGGATTTGACGGAAAAATCCACGTTTGACCACTATAACCAGGATAACCATGTTCCAAAAGTCAGTTATCAGTTTTACTGCCGCGTTTTCAAGGAAATGAATATTTCCATTGTACAACTAGGACACGAAGAATGTGAGTTGTGCACTTCCTCTATCCAACATCAAACTGATCACCTCACGACGGGCACTGGATCATCTGATGAAGCTGAATCGTGTTTTGTCTGTTGCAAATATTCGGATCATTTGCGTTTAAAAGACGATGCAAGAGAAGCTTATCGTATTTACTAAAAGGCAGCTAAAAAAGATTCAAACTGATGGATTCGTTTTGGACGACACATTGATAAGACAGGTATCGCGGTAGAAAGAAAGGCAGCTCCACCGAAAGTTATTCTACCACTTGTCAAGACCGAAAATAAGTTGTATTGGACTGATCTACCACTTAACTAAATGCTTTGAAAAGGCTGTACCCTCAAGCTATTAGATAATTTGTTTAATAAATATATTATAAATTAAAAATTT
The DNA here is from genome assembly GCF_024139115.2 of Armigeres subalbatus. Classification (NCBI taxonomy): domain Eukaryota; kingdom Metazoa; phylum Arthropoda; class Insecta; order Diptera; family Culicidae; genus Armigeres; species Armigeres subalbatus. The sequence continues at coordinate 226,978,699 of NC_085139.1, forward strand.
GTGTGGTTTTGTGGTTTTTGTGAACTTTTTTCTAAATTTAATGTTTAATTTAATTGATTGATAACATCATTCTCAGATCTCAACAATCAAGCTCTCGCGAGCGAGCAAACTAGTTCGCGATCTAAAGGACATAGTTGGAAGAGTACCACGATGGCAGTCAATATGTCACCGGACCTTCCACGGGTGAACCCCACACCTGCCGCCAACCAACATTCGAATGCATCGAACAGCATCGAACAAAAGTTCACCATTCAAATAACTAACCTGTTCGCATTGCTCTACTTTTCCCCCCGTATTCTGATACAGTTTATCCGAATATTTGAATTTTTATCAATTTTGTTTAAGAATGATTTTCAAACTTTTGATCAATTTTCCAAAATATCTTTGAAACTTTCGGGCAGGTTTTGTTTATGTTTAAAGGAATTAAATTGTCAATCCGGCATTTTTTGTAAACCGTTAAGAGAATTAAATTTTCGCTGTTTGAAAATGTCCACTTGCATATGCGCTGCCAAGATATTCAACAAAAAACTTTTTTTTCAAATATTCAATGTTTTTCTGATATCGAAAAGATTTTTCTATTTTTATTATGATTTCGACATTTTTGTGGCTTTAAAAAAAATGATTTTCAACTATTTATTAGCGATAAATGATAAAAAGTTTAAACCACAATTAACCATATGCGTCGCAATCACAGACATCAAAATCAAGCAGCTTGCGATTGCGGGTTTGGATCTAATCCTCAGTTCGAACAAGATTTCAAGCGAAGCGGACACAACAGCACGAAGGTGCTGGTAACATTCTCAACAGAAAACCATCGCATTGCTGGTAGTCGTCGGCGTGTTGCTGTATTCAACCTCAACGAACCAGCATTTTATGTGCAGAAAGGGTTGACTACAAAATAGCACTATTGCGATCCCGCTCCACCAGTAGCCACTGCTGAAAATGCATTCCAAATTGTGGCGTCTTAGCGAAAAGTCATCGAGTAACCGCCGGGTAGTAGCAATACGAAGTGAATTTTCAACGCAAAGATTTCGACAAGCGTTTGGTTCCAGTTAGATATTGGAAAGGCGCATTGAAGCAAGAAAATTGATTCTTCTCAGGACCAGCATTTTCTGGAAAGGAAGGGTTGATTGCAAAAATGGACTGTTTCGGTGGCATCCAATATGGTGGGTGGCATCAACGTTTGGTGTGGTAGCATGGTTGCTGTTAGTCATTCCATCCATTCCAATTTATTGCGTGTGCATCATTTCCATCCAACGCGCGCTTGCGATTCTGTTACCGAGGGCTACTTTTAGTTCAGATGATTTAGTTTTGCACAAATCATCTCGGATCAACCTTTTTTTGTATAAAACGGTGGACCGGAAAGAACCGATTTCATTTACAATGACTGATAGAAACAATACCGAACAATCTTGCCAGAAAAGTTTACCCGACAACTGACAAATCGATGAAGACGCCACATTGAAAGGAATTATTTACAGCAGCCACCCATTGGCGACCGTCGCTCGGATCGACAGACGCCAAGCGAGAATGTTTTGTAATATGAAGAAACTTCGTCTTGGGTCAATTTTCTGATGTTACTCTTCTCAACAATACGAATTTCGAATGATAAACAGCTTATAACCAAATTCAGAATCAGTCCGCTCTCTGCGTAATTCCGAACAAAATGACTGCAAATCAAATTTCTTTTTTTGTTATGCGGCGTTTCTGAAACTGTCTTGGCAGCCTTGATTATTTTTTCCTCACAGTTATGGATGAATTTTTGATTTTAATTGAAACGAAAAGTCGTTTCAGTTTCAATTGTTTATCAAAAATATTATGAAACTCTTTAGACTAATTAACGAACCACCAGAAATAAACTCGTTATTTATTTTGGAGATAGCTTAGAAAATTTAAAAATAACTTTGAAAATTATTTCAATTAGAGTTTCAACAAGTTTTGTTGAAGAGCAGCGTTTTTTGCGAACTACCACATTCTCATGGTCGCAAAAGTGAAATATTTTTATAAACACTAAAAAAGGCCCACAAATCCGTCGTCCCAATCCTAACAACGCCCGCGAGCTATCAGCAAACACAATCCTGGAACACCGTGAGGAATAACTCTCGCGCTAGAAATGCGAAATTCTCGGGATCGTGCGAGTAGAACGTGCTCGGAATACTTTCCCGCTCCCGTTGGCGTTGGCGTTTGCAAAATAAAATGCTTATAAGCAGATTATTAAAACGATTCGCCGAAGAGCTGTCAATCAGCAGCCCGGTGCCACGGTGCCACGCGTTCCACTATAGTGCCAGTCGAGTCGTTGTATTTTACTTTTATTCACATCAATTTCCCAGCGTACGTACGTACGTGCGGAAACGTGGTCGGAATCGCATGAACTGCTTCCATAGAGCCTATCTATCCGACGACGCACGGCGAGGGCGATCGGAAGAATGACTACGCATCCCTAACTTCGAGCCACGTTACAACCGAACTTTCGTGAGTCCAATCCACTGACAGCTAATAAGAAACGATGATTGAGGTTAGGCGTTTGTGGTTTATTGGGTTTCTTCGCGAGTTGTTTCGGTGCGGTATCCGCCCAAATGGGGAGGTCTATTAATTGAACCATCACCATCGGGCCATTGTGCGATAAGCGGGAAAAGGAAATTACCCACAGTCTGGGAAGTCAATCACCACCACCGTTCTCGCATTGTCCGCAGCCTCTGACCGACTTGACTCTGTTGTAGTAGCGATGAGGAGCCATCAGTCATGGGGTCAGTCAGATGCCAATGGATGGGGTCAAGTGGGGGCGAAGCGGAACGTGAAGTGAATGATAGGTGTCGATCGGGGTGAAGTGTTTCCGCTTGCTAATACTGCCATTTGCTTGGGTGATTGCGAAATTAGTGTGGGCCTGAGGGAATTTCCGACGGTTGTAACAATGGTCGTTTATTTAATGCTACGTGCGTGTGTAGCAATCAGAGATAAAAGAATATGATGGTTGTCCATTTCTAAGAACGATTGATGATTCGTTTTCTGGAATTATTTATTTCTTATAGGATTCACTGTGGTTCAAAAAATCAATTATGAGTTCGAAATACGCTCCTGCTGTCGTGTCTAGAAAGACTCCGACATTTCTAAGTGAATTTATCATCCACAAGAAACGAAACATGATGCTACCTTTTAGTGGCAAAACTGTCATTTGAAGCTCACTCCAATTTAGGGCATGCCTAATAACCAACGCACCTGTGTTTCGAAAATTCATTGTAAAATCCGCAACACCAAACGTGGGCACTTCCAAACAAAACCCCATCGGAACTAACCTTTGATTGGACGGCGATGGTTTACAACAGAAACCACCGTCCATTCGGCACCTGCTAGTTTGACCGGTCGCCAAGCATTCACCGGAACTAGTTGGCTCCATTCGGCAGAAGAGCAAACCATCGGCAGAACCACAAACCGAACCTGTGGCAGCTGTCACCGGAACATACGTTCCACATACAAGATGTGTAATTATGCATCTCCACGCTGTAGCCGACGTCGTCGTTGTCGTTCAGGTCCAGCAGTAGCAGCAGGTCAGCCTATCGCATGTACCTATCTGTCACCGGCGCGTCCGGAAAGGATATACGGCGAAGGATGGCACGTTGACGTCGTCGTCGTCGTCGGTCCCTTCCCAGGCAGGGTCCGATTCCGAGAAACGAGAATCGACCATGCGATTTGTCTCTCTCCCAGCTTGTGCGGGATGGGAACAAACCCGAATGTAACCGCAACTGAAAGTATGCCCGGAATTGCAGGTTATGTTGCGGATTTCGATGTTGTCGTCGTCATCGGGAAACTTCGTGTGTATTTGTGCGCGTGTGTGTGTACCCTGTCAGGTCAAACCTACGTTCCAATTTGTTCCGTTCAGCGCTACCACTAATTAATTGGAGTAATTGAAAGCATGCATCTGGTTACGTATGTATCGCTCACCTTGTTCGATTCTTGGAAGCATTGGAATTTGTGATTACGTTCAGCAATTGTACATGGGAAACGATCAGAAACGATTTGGCTTCCAGGCATGGGATGAACAATTCGATTGAATTAGGCAAGTTACTTAAGTTGAAAAGTCCAAGTACCGAAGAGCTCATCCAACGACTTCCTATGAATCATTGAAAGGCAAACAAAATCCAAGTTGGATACAATAGCTCAGCAAAAGAGATTTTGGACGCACTGGCTACGCCCGGAAGACTTCCTGAGACGGTTTGGGAACGATGCCAAATTCAGATAAGCTCCGCCAACCGGCGTATTCAGTTTCATGATTTCGAAATACAGATCGTTAGAGCGCTTTTGGTAGGACAATGACCACTTGCGGAATCTAGCTTGGTCAAGTGACCAGTTTTTGGTTAGTCTCAAATCGAAGTTACAATTATGGTTTCTTCATCTCTACATTCAAATTGGAACTTGGCCTGCCTTTCAACCGGGCCGAGAATCGAACTCGCAATCTCTGGATTGGCAATCACGCCGAATTAATTGCATATTATTCGACAATTCAGCTGTACGGAAAATCATTTTTGTGTTGAATAGCTTGACTGTATGCACAGCGAATGTTTTCGGAATGAAAATGGTGAAAATTGTTCTCGACTACGATCCGACGGGAACAAAAAGGCGAGGTACACAGCGAGCAAGGTTGATCGATCAAGTGGAAGACGATTTGCGGACCCTCCGCAGACTGCGTGGTTGGCAACGGGTAGCCATGGACCGAGCGACTTTTATGCACTGCACAGGCCACTCCAGTTTTAGTCTGATAATAAGTAAATAAATGTTTTCGAAATGGGCAAATTCATATTGACTTTGCGAAAGTGCCTTTGAAGGTACACGAACCCTCAACCTCAATCCCACGCCTTGGCTCGCAAGCCTAACTAGAGACCCCATCGAATTACTTTTACAACACTTGATTAACTCCAAAAGTTGTCTTGAGAAGTATCAGCTTTTGATTGATTCAAGGTCTCTTTTTTTTTTTTTTTTTTTAATCTTTATTAAGGTGTTTTTTTAATCTACATTCAAGGTCTCTTGTTATATTTATGATTCTGAAAGATGTCACAGAAATATCTCTAAAAACCTAGTTCAGTTATAGAACGTTTCCATTAATTTCAAAACCCATCTTGCTGATGTTTTGCAAGTCTATTATTCCACAAGTTCAAAAGGTAGCTCGCTCAAGGTAGTTGCCGATTTTTATAAGTTTTAAAACGCATTTTCTGACATATAAAGATTAATGATTCCCGTAGCGATGTTCGGAAGTCTGCCCAGTACGGAAACAAATTATCTCAGGAAAGCCAGTGAAACCTTTTTTGTAATTGGTTTGCTTGTTAGGCTCAGATGTTTTCGATAAACTTTACGGAGCCGAATACTTCAGTTTCAACAATATCATTTATTGTTCGGACGAAAGCTGTTTCGCCGAGGAACATGTTCGCTAGATCTTGATGAACCACCTTACTTGCCTCTAGCTTCCGTGTCATCTCTTTCATAACGACTCGTTCGACCGCTGGATAAAATCATCATCAATCTCCATCCTTTGCTTTTCAGAATCTTCGAATGTCTGTAATAACAAACATTTCACTCATTTTGAAAGTTGTTTCCTCCTCGCCAGTAGTACAGAAAGCCAAATTGCCAGATCAATAGGCACTGGCAGAGACAATGACACCATTCGAATAATAACACCGCAAATCTGATAATACTCAAAAGTCCCTAGTGGAAGCTTTTCCGTAAAACTGTTTTAAGTTCTGATGTCAGGCTCGCAATGTTTTTAATTTTTTTTTCAAGATCGAACAGCGACCCATGTTTAGATCTGCCGCTACCGACACTTTTGCATAAATAGTCTTTATAAACGTGAAAAATTCGAAGAATTTCAAACGTCTTTTCAGCATAATATTGTAACTTACTAGCTCAATGGGTGGGGAAATCTGAGCACAATGTGTTTAAATGAGTGTTTATACTTTTTAATCCGGAAAATTCCGAATTAGCGAGATGCGGACTAACGAGTCGTCGGATTAGTGAGGTCCGGATAAGCGGGGGGATACTGTAGTGTGCTTACGGAACGCTGGTGGAACGGTTCTTGTCCGCACCTTCAATTATGAAACGAATTGTCGATCAAAGCTCTGGGAGCCGCTGGGACGTCATGGTCCCCTTGAGCGATTCAATCCTACTTGGAAGCCATCTGCATAACTAAACATTAGGTTCCCCAAAACGATTCTATCGCTTAGGAGTGCGATTCTGTCGCCGTTGGCATGCAAGGCTACCCTAGCAGGACAATTTGCAAAGAATTGGTTGCTGCATCTTCAATGGGACCGAATTTGGTTGTATATAGGTTACAGAAATCTGTGTACTACTCAGGCTTGAACGAGAATGTCTACAGGTTCTGCTAGATGACCCTCTGAGGTTCCGAGAGTGGCCAATGAGGCATACCGACACAGCAAAGGGTTATTGGGAGAAACCATGCCTTCGCATGATATGCTTTGGCCTAAAAATGGAAATGTCTCCTTCTACAGTTTTCCCCGAGGTACCCTGTGATGTTCCGAAAATGGCCCATGTGGTCTAATAACCCTTTACGGAGGGTGAACCGTCAGGTTATCGGTCCCACCGACAGTATGGGGGTCAAATAATAAAATCGTCCAAAGAGGTCTCTTATAATTTGATATTCTTGCACCCAAGTGTGTTCAATATACAGTCGACTCTCTACATCTCGTGTTCTGTATCTCGATATTTTTTATAATTCGATAGTCGTGGGTCCTACACAATCTACGTATTAAACGCAGCAACCCATCTAGTCCATCAATTTGTTGACCTGTCATTAGACGAAATAAAAGAAAACAGATTTGAATGTCCCGCAAAATCGGTAAAGTATCATAAAAATACTTATCTTTCTCTTTGCTTTGCACCAATAGTTACGATAGTGTTCACATAGTTGCGAGTTTCATATGAAAACGATGGCAATCGGAACTATAGGGACCAGGACTAAAAATATCGGAACACTGCACTAATAATTGGAGGTACCATTTTAGGTTTCAATGATGGACGTAGTTGCAATCAGAACACTTTTCGGATGAAATATAATTAACAAACTTTCATATGCACTCTCGAGATAAGTGAAATGAAATATTGACTTGGTGTGAACCAATAAATAGTGGTAAAACGTGCTTAGTTCCTCCACTATTGGGGCCTTTACCCTATCTCGATTTTTCTCTAACTCAATGTGTTCTGGCCATATTTTGTTCTGAATTCTCTCTCCCTATGTCGTTATATTCAAATTTTTAGGCTATTAGACCATCTTTGGACAATAACAAATACATCAAAAACAAGACTTGACATTAGTTTTGTTGTCGTTTTTTCATAGTGACGGGCTTTTTTCGATCTATTACCCAGTTTTCCTCTCCTTATCTCGATGGTTCCTTCAATATCAATGGGAAGAGGCGACGCAAATTCGTGGGTTCAATCCCAGGCTTATTAATAAAATATTTTTAAATTTTTTTTGCATATGTAGGCCACTTTACTTTTCACGTTGAAATTTTGCTTGTGCGATCTACAAAAGTTTGAGTCTCGCACGCGTAAGGCAGATATGAATGATTTTTAATTCATTTAGATTTGTGCATTTTCAGTTGTTTGAACAATTTTGCGGATTAGTAATGGGCCATTTGGGAATATTTTGTACCCGGGGCAGGAACTGAAAGTTTCGATTTTTCGATTTCGATTTTTTTTTAATTCATTTAGATTTCTGCATTTTCAGTTGTTTGAACAATTTTGCGGATTAGTAATGGGCTATTTGGGAATATTTTGTACCCGGGGCTGGAACTGAAAGTTTCGATGTCGACGGATCAATTATAGTTACAAATTTTGGTTTTATTGACGACATAGGTTATTAGATTGCTTACGATGGGCTAACGTTTTCTTGTAATAACATGAAACGCGATTCTTATGAAACGTACACACGGTCAAGCAGTTTGAACAACATTGACTCTACCTCTCGTTTATTCAATCATCCATCAAGTTCTATCAACAGTGGCACAAACAATCAATTTATTCGACCAACAATATCACACACGAACGACCGAAGCGCCAACTTGAGCACCAACCATCAAAAAAGATATGGGGGTTTGTGCAACTTCACTACAAATGTTCAAACATGTTCGGCGAACCTTGACTCCACCCCCGACAACTCAAACCAAAATCAAACCGTTTTAATTTTTTACAACCGAGCCGCCAACTGTCAAATGGTTGTTCAAACAACTTCACACACTTTCAAACAAAGCAGCAACCGAAGCGTTTTCTTGGGGCGGAGTCAATGTTCGTCAAACTGCTTGACTGGTGTGTACGTTGCATTAGTGGAATATTTTAAATCTGAGCCAGAGGTATCACAAGTTTTGCATTTTTGTATGAGATCGAAGTACCTATCACTACTGATATTTACTCATGAGAATCTGTAAATGAAATCAACAGAATTTTTTTTTCAATAGTATGAAAAATCTTAATATTTTGAACGCAAAAATACTCAAAAAAATTGAAGAGCGACTTTCTATTTCAAATTTGAAAGCACTCCAAAAAATCAATTTTGTATCAAAATGCAATAACAATTTACAGAGTTTCGCTTATCCGTAGTGCTAAAGTGTTAGATTCTCTGAGAGACTGTGCGAAAACTGCGCAATTTTTTTATATATATTTGCGACATCGGAAAAGAAGAATTGAGAAACAATTCTGCCCAGTCTCCCGTGAAAACGCTTCGAACTAAGCCGGTCGTAATGGAGAAAAAGTGTGTGAGCAGCTTGGACTGTTGTAATGATTACTCATGCAAAGTTTCGTCTACATATGTATGAACAACTCTTGTCCAATTTCCACATTTCATAACCGATTTCACGGGGAACTGCTCTACAGGGCCTCCACATAAATTCATTTAAAAATCATGCCATAGGCTTCCTACACTTTATCACGAGCTATATAATGGAATTCATAAGCTGTAACATGCATTGCTTCATCAACCACACGAACCCGACATTTGAAAATTAATATGAACAGCATCGATTTACTAAATTGTCTGAGTAAAAAAAACTAAAGTGCTTTTATTCAACGATGATGAACTTCTGTGTAGAATGATCGAACATGTTTCAAATTCAGCTCAAAATAACGAAAAGGGATTGATGGACTATATAGTCCATCCTTTAGGAGGCATCAAGGTTAGTTATGCAAAAGATTACTTCAGAAGAACTTCCTAGGAGGAAGTCTAAAGAATTTTGAAAGGTGTTTCACAGACAAAAAATCAAGTTTAAAAAAAGAGTGGAAAGAATAAATAAGGAGAGGAAAATTTAAAAAAGAACTGTAGCGCAATTTCTAGAAGAGTTTCCGATGGAATTATTATAAGAGATTTGAAATAAATTGCGTTACATTTTTTAGAATAAATCTGTATTCAAGCTTTGTGGAAAGGCAGGATCTTTGAAAGGCTTCCGAATAGGATATGATTCGGTTGACTTAGAATCAAAAAATGAATACTCGAATACTTGAGCTCCAAATTTAAGACGTTCATGTTCTTGGGTGATTTGATATGGACCGACAAAGACCAAAACAAAATTCACTCGCATTTTCAAGGGCACACCACTCAATGTGAAAGCATCGCAAAACTGACATTTTCTTTATTCCACGCATGCTGCGACGTAGCAAAGCTGAAATAATAAAAATTAAAAATGCCCGCTGCCTCCGTATTGAAAACGTGAGTGAATTTAGTTTTGGATTCTGTGATGCTTGTCCTTAAGAGCTCCGTGAGAAAAATCTTCTTATTCATAAGATCTACACACTCAGTTTTGATTTCTGCAGCTCGGCAAAAATCCGCACAGCCGTGCGCCAGCAAAATAAAAAAACTGATATTCCGGCAAAAACAGCGTTTGTTAGCTGATTTTCGGCAAATTATTAGCTGATTATCAGCAATTTTGACAGAAATCTCGGCAAAAAACATGCTGGGGCACGTCTGTGCTATTCTCGGTAAAAGTTCAACATTTTGCTGAGATCCCGGTAAAAAAAAATTAAGTGTGTAGAGACAAAATGCTTACACAAACTACTACTGAAGCACATCATCCCCGAGCAAACGTTGTGAGAATTCAAAGGGAAATCCGGACTCAACACTACTGGATTGTAACATAAATAACGATTTTTGGTTAAAGCTCTGTAAGAACTTTGAGTGTAATTTATCATAAAAAATCTTCCACCAATGGAGCTACACTCAAATTAATCGCATGATATAATTTATTTGCAAAACTCGCATAGAAGCCATCAAGAGGGCAAAAATCTTATTTCAAATGCATTTAATGCAATATATGTATTTATAAAACTATTTGAAAACATGAACTCTCGTAATATTTTTTATGTGCAATGACTTTGAAACACGATCTATAAACTCTTGCACATAAAATGTAATAACAAGATGTTAATGGCATATGACTCAGAAAAACAAAAGAAAAATGGAGATAAACAGACACAATTTGCCGACAGAAGCTGCTGTCTCATAATTCGAAAGCAAAACTTAGTTTGGAGAACCGGATTCAAAGTTAAATGCAAGCAACTCCTATTAATTTAACCTTCAATATAAAAATGTGTTGACTCCGTTTTTGCAGAGTATGTGCACAGATAAACAGACATAACACTCGTCAAATTTCCATCGTTCACTGATTTACTGGTCAATTCAAATAATCATTAGTTGGCCAATCGATCACTCGTGGCGCGCGCATCGGATTTGCTGGAGTTTGACGTTTGCTCACTGTCGCCATCTGGTTCGTGCTTTGCCCAACTAACTGTAATCAACAGATGTCGTTAGTGTTTGAACGACGATGAATTTGATAAGTAAATGTTCAATGTGTTATGTCTGTTTGTCTGTGGTATGTGGTAGATTTTCGTAAACCAAACGATGCGGAATTACGGACAAGTACTTTTTCTAGACATGTCGGCAACACTAGTATTCCCTCTAAGGATCCGACCTCCCTTAAAGAATCATGCAAAAACTTCATCGATTTGTGTTTGTTAGTGCCGCTTCCGATATCACACGCCTGAACTTTGAGTTGGAGTCCCTGAGCAAGGATCTGATGGAACCAACCGAGACCAACCACGACTTATTGGAAATAAGCTGCAATCGGGCAAATGCTTATTTAAGATTTCCTGGAGAGCACATCCGACGTTTTGACCTGTTGGATACACCGAAAATTATTCACCCTATCCTGAATATTTAATGACTCCTATGTTTTCTTTCGAATGTGCATAATTAGGTTGAAATAATAAAATGGCTCTAGAACAACAAAAAACAAAAACGAAATTATAATTTCAGTTTGGTTTGTTTTGCAAAACATTAGCAAACATTAGCAAAACTAATAAAATTGCATTGATTCAATCCCATTAATTAGTATGTGCACCCCTAATAGGAGGTAATCCTTTTGCACATACAATTCTTGATGATTGGATCGACAAGATTTTATAAGCACCGCACATATTTTGTAAAAGCAAAACCAACTGGTCATAATTTAAGTGCACGACATTTATAAGCAGTATGCAGTTTGTTCTGAGTGTATGTTGTACAAAAAATCAATTTTATTGCTTTTCTCCGATGGTATACGACACAAGCCAACCAACGTAAAATCGATTGCATCCTACCAGAAGGCGAGTTTGATTACAGCGGCCATTGCAGTTCATAGGCTGCCGGATATAAGACGCTTATGGGCCAAACCAGTGGCGCCGGGAGTGGGTGGGACAAGTAGGACATGTCCTACGCATGAAAATACCTGGGTAGGACAGTCGAAACATTGTCCTACCCATGATTTTGATATAAACATATCATATGAATATCTAAAGGATCTAATTTTATAATTATCAATACAAATATCATTCAAAGGTAATCAGAGATTTGAAACTTTCAAGGTTTCCGTACGGCCGTACTTGTAAAAGAATTTTGACGTAAACTACGTCTAAGGGGAAGACTCGGATACAGGGTGACAAATGAAAATTTCCAAATCCGAGACCGTCACGAAATCATGTAAGATTTTGAACGTTAATAGCGCATTCATCTTTCGATGGATTTTTGAGATTTATATATCAATCGACTCGGAAACTCTCCACGAATTTTCCAGTTATATTGAAACATTTGATTATCAACGCTAAAGTAGGGTATTGGACCATTTTGGCAGCACCTTTTTTTCCCGTTCGCAACGTGAGTCTTATTCGGCCGTCGTTCAGTGTAGTTGGTTTTTGGGCTCTTCTTTTTGTGCGGTGCTTCGCCACCAGTTTGCCACAAAAAGTAGGGCCATAGAGCAGTGACCGAAGTCGGCGATATAGGGTAAGACGGTATAATATGCCCCCCCTAAGGCAACTCCTTGATAACTTTTTACTTTTCAACGCAATTTATGCAAACTTTGGGTTATTTGGTAGTCCAGGAAGTCGCAAATGCATTGCCCGTGAGTAGTCATATAAAAATATTACAGATAACACGTAATAAAGCTTTTTTAAAAAGTCGTGAAAAAATGAATTTTAAAAAGTGCCTGGGCAATACGCCCCACCTCAACCAAAGTCATTTAATAGCCCTTCATTAGTATTTTATCAATCCCATAATAAAAAGGCTACAAATCCGTATGCGCTTGACATTAAAAAACCAACATAGGTCCATTCAAGCATGTATGAATTACATTTCAATATTTTCCATACAATTTGGAAGCAACTGTTGCAGGCTCGCTGCGCTTGTGTCCAGTTGGTAAGGGCATATCGTCCTGCCTACACTGGGGCGTTTTGGCCAGTGATACATGTTTTCGAAAATCGTTACATTTTTGAAGATGGAAGCAATTTCATATCATATTAACCACTGAGAAAAGTGATTTTGTTGCCCAACTGAGTGTTCCAGTGCAAGTTTTGCGGACAGTATGCCAGAGTCGCTCCAGAATGTTCAGCAAACAAACATTAAAAGTTACATCAAAACTGTGACTTTTTGTATTTTGCAAATATTTTCATTATGTAATACAAAAATATTCCCATATTCACATAGGATGATGGTTTTACAAATATTTATAGGTACCAACTGAATTTGACCCTTAGTTAGCTATAGTTTTCTAGAAATCAAAGGGGGGCGTTTTGGCCAGGTGGGGCGCATTATACCGTCTTACCCTACATACAAGCGCATGTTTGTGCAAGGATAGGATGATCGATTGTTAGCAACGGCAATGCAATGTCATAATGCGATAATCGCAATGCAAATGAACAAACATTTTCGATTCAAAAAAAAATCGTGAGCCATTTTATGATAAACTGCAAATTGTTAGTTATATTTTTTTATTATTAAATATGCGCCAAAATCAAAAGAATTCAATTTTAATTCAGGAAGTTTGAATGCACTTCAGATACTCTGTGGGTACAATCATGCTGGGCTTATTGTAAACGGCTATAGCTTTGGAACGCATACTTTATTGAAACGGGCTATAGGTTACAATAGAACTATTACTTTCTAGCTCCCGGATCTAAGATTCTTGCAATTATATTAATAATATGGTTGCACGAGTATGTTATCCATAATGCCACTGCCAGATAGTGGGAGTTAGATTGTAATAAAACAGCACAAATACCCTATTCCGTCCGCAGCGTTTACTACTCTGGCGCATCTCAACCGAATGGCTTGGTTTTTGGTACCGTTCTGACTCAAATCCCGAATATGACTCATATTCCGAACACTGGCCTTTTTGGCGCCCTAAAACTAAAACTGTCATTGGTTTTCCGCACTGAGGATCAAGATAACAAACGAACTCTAACTCCTGTGGAGAAAATTACACGAATAAAGTTAAAATGGGCATTTAAAGCTAAAGTTCGAAATATGAGTCATGTTCGGAATTTGAGTCAAAACGGTACATGGCTAGTATTCGTTGATTTCTAGTTAGCGCAACCGGGTTTTATCGACTCGCGCTTCTTTGTCGGACTCAACAATACGACTATCCCTTTTCTGCTAACTATTCCTCGTCACTCCAAATAACAGAAGGCGGAGATTCTGCCAAAGGTCCAAGGCTCATATTCTTCCACCAGTGATGACTCGATTCTCTGACTACCATTGGACAGAGGCACCTGTTTGTCCGTAGCCAGAGCAGAGATTCTTTGCAAGGTCCAGGGCCGATGCGTATCGTCTCGCATCTGTCGTTAAATCGCTAAATCGTGGTACACGCACTCACCAGTATTCACCCCCAGCAACAAACATATAGCACATCGATCACAGTAACTTATATATGCCCGAATTCTCTCACAATATGGTGAGTTATTTTTATTTCAGAATAGTATTATTTAATAATCATACTCCACTATTTCCACCTATATATTACTACAAATAAACGAAAATTTGGAATGAAACTGAATCCCTACTAATTTTACTCTAAGTCGAATGCAACAGTTGGAATTGCGAAAAGCATTATTACCACTTGGGGTTTTAAAGGTAAAATATTTAGTTATCGACCGTCGTCGGGGAGACAACGGGTCAAATGGGGGTGAGAATGGGTCACTGTTTCAACTACATATAATGCTTGTAGAATAGATTTAATGTATCTGAGAACAATAAAACTGAATTATAAGTGACCTTTTTGAACGGTTTTGTTATCCGACCTCCAGACAGTCGGTGAGGGCTCGGACGTCACCCCTGACTACGGTATCCAACACTTTTTTATATTTTAAGTTATTGTAATTTTGTTCTAACCCAGTGACATAAGTAATCAAATGAATTATCTTAAAATATGACTACATTCCTCAATGCACCAAACTGTTCTACGTAGTTTACGTTGGGCGGTCGTGTCTTGTACATAACCCTTCAGATTTTTTTTTCCAAAAGGCTCCTCAGAGTCTGTGAGGATTTTTGGGTATTCCTTCTATTCCAAAACGCTCAATGATGTATTGAGATTTTCCAAGAAGTCTTGAAGTTTTTTATAGTTTCTGCTTTTCTATAAAATTGTTGACAAATTTCTGCAAGTCAGGGAGCAGGCCAAGTAAATTTATTAAATTTCAAAAGATTTTCCAGAGCGGTAGGTGAATTAACCATAAGTAGAATATCTAAACCATGGCATAGCTTAGCTTAATTCATCCTAGATGGTTGTACTTGTACTCCGGGACACATCAGAACTTGTGTAAATTGCACTACGATCCAAGTTAATAAAAGTTGGGATCTACCATATTCTGTAGGGAAACTTTTCAGCAACGCTAAAATATAGGGCAAGCCAGTCAGTTGGGAAAAAAGAGGAATGTTAGTGTGGAGTTGTTGTTGCTCTTATATACTGACAATACCTGTGCATCCCCACGATATAATATTTCGTTAATTCGGTAGGATAGAGATCGATTATTCACAAAGGAAAGTTATGTATAGTCTATGGCACATTTTTTCAAATAGAGATTGAGCCCACGACCTCCTGTCTGTAGTTGCTAGACTAGTTTTCAAAAGCTCAAAATCTAAACAATCTGCTAGGGCTACGAAATGGTGAGGCGACATCAGATTTGATATTTTTTAGGTTTTCCTGTCTGCTCGGGTAGCTCTGGTCATAACTCACAAGCTCCAATACTCACGCTTCCACCGGTATTTCGATGGCAACTGACTGCCAGCTAAGGGTTGCGTACTTAGCTGGTAGTGTAGCCTGAGCACTTTTGTCCTTCTAACATCAGCTAGATAGAGAGGGTGCAACCTGGGAGCTTGCCTAGGATGTGGTGGGGTTTGACAGTGGGCCCTGTTGAACTTCCATAAAAAGCTACAAGTATCCGTAAGCATGCCCTATCATGCCCTGAGTCTGTTCATCATGGAGGTGCGGCTCCAACAGCGTGCTAATGTGAAGTAGTTTATGATAATTGTAGTACACCCGTATGTGTGGTAGGAAGTCTATGAGAAAAACAGCTCTGGAAACTTCAAATAGTTGATTGAAATCTGTAGGAATCACAAATATACCTACGTTTTCATGAAGTCTTAGAAGTTAGAAGTTTAAAATTAGGAGTAACATAATTCTCGAGATTTCTAAAAATGTACTGAAACCTCTGAATAGTACTAAACACCCTGAAAGATTATTGATCGTTCTTTCCTGGTAGATCGCAGCAATGTTTTTAAGGATATCAATTCCTAGAAGTTAGTAATAATTGCTTAATGATCAAATATTTTACAAAATTTAAAGAAACCACTTCTAGAAGTTTGTTAAGATGCTCGAAGATCTTATTTTATGTAAATGGTCTATAAACTCTGGAAATGTAATGTTGTTTGAATAGCCTTAGAGAGTTTTATAACTTATCTGAGGATGTCCGAAAAATCTCTTGTAATCCAAAAGGATCTCTGGAAAGTCCGTGAAATTTCCTAAAAGTATTTTATAGATTTGATAACCCAGTAATAGCTAAAACTGGAACAGCTTCGCTAGTTACCAGCTAGCAACAGTCTAAAATAATATTTCATCCATATTGAATAAGTTTAGAGTAGTTTCAACGTAACAAAATA
Source organism: Armigeres subalbatus (assembly GCF_024139115.2). NCBI lineage: Eukaryota > Metazoa > Arthropoda > Insecta > Diptera > Culicidae > Armigeres > Armigeres subalbatus. The sequence goes on from NC_085139.1 coordinate 226,995,149, forward strand.
TTATTTTGACCTAAAAAATGTATCTTCGACATATGACACACGCGAACTTTGTCGTTTCTCTTATTTGATTTTTTTTTGTCCTACCCACGTCTCAGAAGGTGGCCGCGCCTCTGGGCCAAACACAATGAATCGCCTGCTTTGAGCGTGCTTACAGCGGCACACTAGGAGTTAACTTTCTGAAATCAGTATGGCGAAAAGCATCTAAGGTTTGATTTCTCAAAATCAAGCACCTTCATCGAAAAAATATTTGGTAGGCGTAGTAGCGGACACCATCCTTCATAACCGGTACCAAATAGTTTTTCATGAAAAGTTCCTTATTTTGAGAAAACCCACGTTAGATGTCTTTCGCCATACAAATTTCTGGCGGTTAACTCTTGCTGGCTATTTTGCACATATACTATAGCGCCTGGATGTAGCAGCGGCGGGTAGAAAATCAGCCACTGCCAATAATTCATTGATACACGTGCGTTTTGACAGTTTTGCCATAGAGCTTGCCGACGTTTAGTCATCTTTCTCTTGCACGCGCACAAAATGAATGGGTTTTGTGTTTGGCCCATTAGAACAGTTCGGAGTGCAAATGGATAGCACTTAAGGACAACGCTTCCGAAATCCAAAACTAAATGGACTCTCGTTTTCAAGGGCACCCCATTCTATACGGGAGCAAAACACAACTGTCGTTTTTATTATTCCAGCTTTGCTGCGTCGCGGCATGCGTGGAATAATAAAAATTACAGTTGTGCGTGGCTTCCGTATTTAATGAGTTGATCTTAAAAACGCGAGTGCATTTAGTTTTGGATTCCGGAAGGGTTGTCCTTTAGTTGTCTGGAAGGGCTGTAATTAGTTTTGGATTCTGGGACGCTTGGCCTTAAGATAGCAGGCGAATTAGGTTTCATTTTTTTTTCAGAAAACTCAACAATTTATTGATCGTATATACACTTAAAATAAATCGCAGATTTCTGTGAAATTTCACCGAAATCTCAAGAGCAGAACTGTTCGGTAAAATTTTTACAAATTTTTTTTGGTGGATTTGACAGTTGAAATACCGCAGAAAATCATTGAAATAATTACCGAACAAATCTGCTGTTGAGATTTCGGTGAATTGAAGCAAAATTCACCGAAATCTGTGAAATGATTTAAGTGTGATAGGCTTATTCACTGTTCAACAGCTGAATCCGCACTGAAATCGAAGCGTAGCTCAAATATCACACATTGTACTCGAAACAAGTGGGAACCAAAATCTGTACAGCACCAAAATCCATCCACCTCATGAGATATCAAGGAACTAAAAGCCCAGATGATAGACGACCAAAGAATTTGGATTGGAATTGGGACTGGGATTGGATTCAACCAACCGGTGATTGTAAGATTTTCTAACAATTCTGTAAAAGATCCTACCAAAACCTGCATAAGAACTGGGCATATGCGAAAATGCTAGATTCTTATACAAATATTGTGTTAGACAATGTTGCAAGCTTTCTTAATAATATTTGTTTGTGAGCATACATTTGTTGTGTAAGAATCTAAAAATTTTGCATATGCCTAGTTCTTATACAGGTTGTGATAGGTTCTTATACAGAATTGTTAGAGAATCTAACAGCCGCTGGTTGATTATTGGTATTAAAATTGGAATCGTAAGTGAGAATGAAGATGAGGTACCTAGGAATTGGAAACTATTGGGATTAAAAGTGAAATTCAGATTAGGATTGGGATTTAAATTTTGAATAAGATTGGTTGTATGAATTAGAATTTCGATCGAAATTGGAATCTGGATTGGGATGAAAAATGTTGGAGATTAATAGTGGAACTGAATTTTCAATCGGAATTGAGTTAGGGATTTAAATTTGGAATTGACATTCGCATTTGGCTTGCGAGTTAGGATCGAAATTGGAATTGGGGATGGGATTGGGACTGGGATTTGAATTGGGATTGAGGTTGGGATTGAGGTTAGGATTGAGGTAAGGATTGGGATTGGAATAAACATTTGGGACTGGTATTAGAATTGAGATTAGAACTGGGATTGAGATTGAGATTGGAATTGAGATTAGGATTGGGATTGATATCGGAATTGAGAGACTAGCACTGAGATTGTGATGGATTGGAATTGAGATTGGGATTGGGACTGGGATTGGGATTGAGATTGGAATTGGCACTAGCACTGAGATTGTGATGGATTGGAATTGGGATTGAGATTGGGACTGGGATTGGAATTGAGATTAGGATTGGGATTTGAATTTTGATTGGGTCTGGGATTGAAACTAGAACTGTCACTAAGGTTGTGATTGACTAGAATTGGGTTTGGGATTTGGGTTTGGAATTGGCATTCGCATTTGGATTGCGAGTTAAGATCGAAATTGGTATTGGGGATGGGACTGGGATTGAAATTAGGGTTGGAACTGGAATTTGTATTGGGATTTAGGTTTGGATTGAGGTTAGGATTGAGATTGGAATTGACATTTGGGACTGGGATTAGAATTGTGGTTAGGAGTGGGATTGATATTGGAATTGGGAGACTAGCACTGAGATTGTGATGGATTGGAATTGAGATTGGGATTGGAATTGGGATTGAGATTGGGACTGGGATCGGGATTGAGATTAGGATTCGGATTGAAATTTGGATAGGGTCTGGAATTGAAACTAGAACTGTCACTAAGGTTTAGAATTGGGATTGGGATTTAGGTTTGGAATTGGCATTCGTATTTGGACTGCGAGTTAGGGACGAAATTGAGATAGGGATTGGAACTGGGATTATGATTTGCATTGGGTTCAGGACTGCTATTTGGATTGGGATTGAGATTGGAATTGGAATTGAGATTGGGACTGGGATCGGAATTGGAATTGAGACTAGCACTGAGATAGCGATGGATTGGAATTGGGATTGAGATTGAGATTGGAATTGAGATTGGGACTGCGATTGGAGTTGGGAGATTGTGAATGGAACTTTGATTGAGTCTGGGATTGAAAGTAGAACTGTCACTGAGACTAGGATGGATAAGAATTGGGATTGGGACTGGGACTATGATTTGCATTGGGTTTAGGACTGCCATTGAGATTGGAATTGAGATTGGAATTGGAATTGAGATTGGGACTAGGGTTGAGATTGGAATTGGGACTGGCACTGAGATTGTGATGGAATTGGTATTGGGATTGGAATTTTGATTGAGTCTGCGATTGAAACTAGAACTGTCACTGAGATTATGATGGATTAGAATTGGGATTGGGATTGGGACTGGGATTTGGATTGAGGTTGGCATTAGGGTTGAGATTGAGATAAGGAATGGAATTGAAACTGGAACTGGAATTCAAATTAAGATTAGAACTGGGATTGAGATTTGGATTGGAATTGGGATATGGATTGAGATTGAGATTGGAATTGGAATTGGTATTCGGGGAATCGTGATAACAAAAAAATCGAGATTTGATTCAAATTGGAATCGGTATTGGATGAGAAATAAGATTGGGATTGATTTTTTTTTACATTACTGTGATTTTCCAATTGATATTGATTTGGATGAGGATTCGAATTGAGATTTGAAATGAGATTTAAATTGAAATTAGAATCGAGTTTGGTCTAGCAATAAGGATTTTGATTGAAATCGGGGTATGAATTAGGACTGAGATTGAAAATTGAGTTGGGATTGGAGTGACATCAAAAAATCTAAAATAAATTCCCTCCACTGGAGCATTGCCGCCTCGCAGCTTAACATAAATTAAGCACTTCCAGATTTATTGACTGCGAGGTCTCGAAGAAAAGTTACTATTTTCGCATTCGTATATCATGAGGCTAAAATCGCACTGTTTGTTCCAACGTAAATTAGAAGTGTCTAATTGTGCGCAACAACTCAATCATCATGGAGAAGAATTGCGGGAAATGCTCACTATCTATCAACATGTATAGTGATCCGTTTACTGTGTGCGAAGGGGATTGTGGTCATACATTTCACGCTGACTGTGTTTGTACAACCGAAAATGAATTGTGTGCACTATCGAATAAGAACATCATCTGGATCTGCGATGCCTGCATGATATTGTTCTGTAAGTGGAGAGAACGCACGACTATCGATGTTGCTACCACCGCTCGACCTACCCGTTCGATGAAAGATGAGATCGTTGAACTAAAATGCGCTGTAAAAGAAATTGCAGACAAACTCACCAATTTAGTTTTAAAATCAGAACCTGCCGTTCCGTGCCCGCATTCAACACCAATTTCCACATCCGTGCTGCTTGATGGAATTAATGAGACAACGCGTTTTGACAGAATGGAACGGAATTCGTCGCAGATTCCATCGCAAGCGCCAAATCCTGAAACGTTTTCGCTCTATCTGACGAACATTGAAAAAAATACTACCGAGGATGATATTAGTGTGATGGTATCACATTCTTTGAACATTCCATTACCTAGTTGTTTAGATGTGATCAAACTGGTACCGAGACATAGAACTGTCAATACATGGGATTACGTTTCGTTCAAAGTCGTTTTGAATATGAACTTGAAAGCAAAAGCGTTGAACAAAAGATATTTTAGTTACTAGATCAGATTACTTTATCTAGTAACTAAAATATCTTTTCGTTGAACACATTAACATGGCCTAAAGGAGTAAAATTTAGAGAATTCGTACATCGCCATAATGAAACATGGAAACCTCCTTGTAAACTGAAATAGTGTCCTCTAAACTCGTTTTAATGTTTTAGTATTGTGCTGTTACTGTACATGTTATCCCTTAATGATTTATATGTTCATAAGCGAAGATAATAAAAGATGATATGTTGATAATTAATTGCTTGCAGTGTGAAGAAGTTGAGAATAATTGTTTGGATTTAAATGTGTATATTATTGTAGTATGTCAAATTGTAATGCATTTGTAAACTAGCATTAAGTTATTCAATAAGACTATAAAAGTCAGTTGGATGTAAACAAATAAACAAACAAATAAACAAATAAACAAAACGATGATACTTTTATGAAGTCGAGAAAATTGAGAAAATTTCCATCCCGAAAATTTAGTAGACCAGACTGGTAAGCGAACCCAGCCACCTTCAGCAGGGTCTTGCTTTGTAGCCGCGCATCTTATCGCACGCACGGCCAAGGAAGGTCCCCTGTTGACAAATTAGGTAGTTTACGGTTTTATCACAATACATAGAACGCACGGAATGTGCTCCTACATATTCCATGACTAAGACCGATTTTCGAATTATCATTGTCTAAATTTCGGCAGGATAATAAAATCTGAGAATCTCAATTACTAAGCCCATTTTATAAGCCCTTCGAAAAGGTTTCCACCCTCCTCCGTGTAGTTCGCACCCCCTTCTAAGGAATACCGCTTCTACCGATTTCCTTTAATCTCTATCAAACTATCGCCGAATGTCGTATAAACTATTTTAATTCGTGGAAAATTAATTTACCGCCCGGAGAGTGTATTCATCCCGCTGCGAGTGAGTGACAATCCCATCGCCGTCTTCGCCCATTCAAATCTGATTGTTTGACCGGGTGCGCGCACACGCACACACCTGACTGACTGACCCCGACAGGACAGACATGCCTGAACTGAAGACTGAAGCAGGAGGATGCAGAGCTGCGTGGAAAACGGACCCAGACCGGCCAGTCGGTGCGGCGGTGTTGCGAACGGTAATCCACACTCCAATTTCACGGCACATGACAGTGCTAAAAAGCGCAAATGAAGCCTACCGTCGCATCGTTGTTGGGCAACGACGACGCGGCGACCGGCGATGGCCGGAGAGGTAGATTAAATTAGTTTCAGGTCTTGATTGTTCGGTAAGGAAAGCGACGGACGTAGATCTTGAGATGGAAGGAAGGTGAAACGCAGATAGGTTTTGGAATCTGACAATTTTTACCATGTTGAAGTTTTAAAGGATTGTTAAAGATCATTTTTGTTTCAGTACGTTACCTTTGCTCTATTCATTAGCAAAATTATGGAACAAGTTGATCGTATTGTATTTATCTGGACAATCTAAAACAAACGAGAGTAATTGAATAAAATCTTACAAATTATTGACGTAAGAGGTCAATTCGTTGCACCTTCACTCACAAACCTTGGTCAGATGGTTCACCAAATAGACCAATGCAAGATCTTGATCTAACCTCACTTATTTGACAGTTCACAGAGCTTGTTTACAAGGTGTTAGAAGAAAAATCGATGAGGAGAAAATTAAAATTCATATTTTTAGTTTAAAATTGCTGCGATCCGAATATTTCAATGATATTCAGCATGAAATCAATCGCAAAGGACATCTACATGCGAATAAAATGACGAAACAATTTTATCGGAAGCTTCGCCAGAGGCTAAGTCCCGGTGAAAAAGCTCTGTGAACTGTCAACCTACGTCATCATGCACTGGTCTATTGCGAATAATGCGCGCAGTTACACTTTGTGTCTGGACGATGATGCCCGCCCTATAGTCGTGGTATCGTGCTTCTCCAAAATGTATCGAGCTGGAAGTTGGCTGCCGCATGTCCGTCACCGACTGACTGCTGGGGCTTGGTGGACATAAATCATTTTTATTAACCTCAGACCTTGAGCGTGACTCGCACATAATATGCGACATTATATTTTTGCACTGTCACATAATGGCGACTAACGACGGACGGACAACGAGACGAGAGGCGTTTTCGCCTTATCACAAAACAAGAGCAGATTCTACACCTACCACCCGCCATATGCATTTGATATGTGCTGCAGTTGCGTGTAATTTATCTCAATATTTTGCATCCTTATTAGTGCAAATGATCCATCGTCGTCATCGCCGTCGTCGGTCGTCGTGGTCTGATTGACTAAAATTGGTTTCGATTACTGTTACGGACTTGAGGGTCGAAGTGAAAGCGACATCACGGTGTGGTGTCTGACAAATGTGTCACGTACAAACAAACAATCGAACAATGTCGGTGCTGCCATCTGTGCCGGTGCTGCCAAACAACACGTCGAACACATCAATAACAAGTCTTGTTTGATACGGGAACGAATACAGAAGTTAAATCTGAATGGAAGCTGCTGCTGCTGCTGTTACTTCGGTCGTTATCGTGCGAGATGGGGGTAGTTACTTGTGTCACATATTATCCCAATGTAGATTACGTGTTTGCGAATGTCAGTATCAATTAGTCTTTCGAGAGTAAAATCCCACTTTGGTTGCAGCAGTACTGATTTTTTGCTTTTAGTGACACTTATGTTTTGACATCTCTGGACTGCATTCCTACGAAACGGTCCAAAGATTTTTTGAATTTGTGTTTAACTCGTTTATTGACAATAATTGACAACACACATAAGGTTTCGATTAAAAACACAGCATCAGTTTTCAAACATGTGTCAACATTAAAATATCATACATTTGTTTCTACTTGTCTGTATTTCGTTTAAAATTTTAGATTTTGTCTTTCGGACTTACTTTGAGCCGCTTTGAGCTAATGGCAAGACAGTTATTTCATCATATTTATGGCTGTCTGAAACTTACGAACAAATCTGATTCATTCGAATCGTTCCCGTATTGCATTTTATTGTATTGACTGCTGACGGCGGTATTTTTCGGCTCTTTCAGTCTCTATGACAAGCGAAAACGACGTTTTGGTGTTTATTACACCTTCTTCAGGGATTTAGAGGCTGCGTTTTCTAAATCCCTGAAGAAGGTGTAATAAACACCGAAACGTTGGATAGTAGATGCAATACCCGTTTTAACTTGTCATGGAGACTGAAAGAGCCTAAAATTACCGTCGTCAATAATCAATCACAGTCGAACGCAACAATCAATGTATTGACCGCATCTAGACGACATGTATGAGACACATAAATCATTTTGTATCTTTTAAATCGCACGTCGTATTTTTTTTTTCAACGGGTGGATAAACATTGATGAGATGCTCACCAAAGATAGCTACGAGTGTAATGTTTACACTGAAAAAAAAATCCTCGCAATCTGTCTCGTAATTTTGAGATGGCATCACAATAAAAGCAGATCCTTTAAAAAAAATCATAAGTGCCGTGCAAAATTTAACTTCTTCCCATAGCGAATCGGGAAACAAATGGTAAATGATCATTCGACGAAGTCAGCTGACCCGATGAATGACTGGCAAGAATCACTGGGAACAGTTGAGTATGTCCAATCATCAGCTTGGCCAAGAATGACGATGTTTAGATCTGATTTGTCCAAAAATGGGTCTTCGGAACGTCAAACAAAACATGATGACCAAATCCCTTCCATCAGCCTGGAAGCAGTTTTCGTGGCAATGGTTCGACGTTGCCACATCACGGTAAGCCATTTCCACAGGAATAAGGAATCTGTGGACGTGGAAAGATGAACCATTCGTCCATCGCAACGGGTTCCACATCTGCCATCGGGCAACTTTACTGAAATGAGCGGATTCTGGTCACACGGAGTTAAGACGCTGTTATGGAGAAGAGATGTCATGAACCAATAAAGTGAAGCTGAAAATTTGGAGAAAATCCGACTGAAAATAAATTTTTGCCGACAATTTTTGTGCGTCTCACTTTTTGCTCGAATGTGATTATGATCTGCAGAACCCGAGCAAGAATTTTTTTTTCCAAATTTTTGAAATCCTTTTGACAACAATATCCAAAGGATACAAAAACTAATCACAAATAAATAAAAACAACAGACAGCACCTAACCGCACAAGATTCAAAAAGTGAAAGCACATTTTATTTATATGGAAGTTTATTTCTTCAATCGATGAAATTCCAAAGCAGCAAAATTGGCATCAATTGGATAATGTATTTCACTTTATTTCAATTGCAATCCTGAAGAGCGAATATATACCGTTGTTTACAAGTTGAGCTTCGAGAACAAAACACCACAGCTCAGTAGTGAAAAGCGTCTATTTTTCTACAAACTCCGACAAACATGATCGCAAATTATCCACCCTTCGAGAACAACACGCCATCAGAGCGGAGCATCTTAACCAGACATCTTCGTTCCAGCAGATAACCAATCAACGAGACGAAAGCAGCAAAAAAACGCAACGCAACGGCTGTTCACAGACATCAAAAGATGTTTATCTGAGCTAGCCCCTGTCTCCGGTTCCATAATAACAACCAACAAAAGACTGGAGGCAGCCAGCAACCCGAAATCGAGTTTCACGGATTACGGATCACACGGGCACGCCGAAATCCGTTTTGGGAAAAAATAGCAAAATCATGTAGTCTCCTTTAGCCCCGCGTCACCGCGCCCTTCGAGGTCTAGCCCTCTTCCCTTCCCTCCGCCGAGCCCAGTCAGCCAAGTGCACTTCAAAAATCTAGTTTTCTCGCTTCTTGGCATTCGGTTCTTCATGCAAGCCGGGCGCAGCTCTTGAAGCGGTCCCGAAACGCTTACACGACGAAACCCGCCGGCGTCCGTCACCGCCCGCCCTTATTGGGTATAAATCATCTGTCAAGCAGCCGGATTGCGTTTCACTGCATCACCACCTCGCCTCTCGATGCTTAGCCCTTCGAACGGTTCCCAGAATCAGGTTCCGTCTACCTGACGATCATTTTTCATCTTTCTGGGTGTTGCGAGTTTTTTCGTCAGCTCACCGACAGATAAGTCCCTCGTAATCCCAACGTTAGATGCAGATTTCCGAAAAGACCAAAACTGCAATTTGTCGGCAAACAAATGCTTCGAGTTTGGTCTCGTGAATGATCGATTATCTCCTAGCAGGAGCTTGTCACCAGTAAAAACAACTTTCCGTGACCCCAGCTCTCTCTCCCTGCTCCCCCTCATTACTTAATGAGTTTATAATTACCTTTCCCAGGCAACCTTCGCGGCACTGTCGAGTGCGGTTCCTCTGGTTGCTTCCATTGTCGTAGGTGCTGTTATCTACCGCCGCTTTGGAACGACTGCTACTACTACTGCTGCTGCTGCTGCCAGCCAGCATCTTCTCTAACGACAATGGTGATGATTTGAGCTCTGGCATAGCCGCGGCCGCCAACGACCCTTGGAAGATAGCATGGAACCGACGGGGCGGTTCCGAGCCATTCGCTGATGACGTTTTATCACCACTTGTTGGTGCCCCACCGGCCGCAGCTTCTGGGCCGGTGAAGTGCTGCAAACGATGCGCGGCCGCACATGCCAGCACTAGAGCTAGCGTCAGCAGAACCCGGTTCACGGTAGGGACTGCGGACTGCAGGTGGCAGCTCTTTGACGACATCGTTGAACAGTTGCTTACTCGTTAAGTTTCGTTCGTAATGTTAGGAACTTTGCGCCGATTTATCACTTTGGGGTGTGTGTTGAACTTTGTTGAACCCTTCACTCACTCTACACTTGTTTCATACTTTTTGTTGTCGTTAACTCAAACATTACCCGCCCTTCTAAATATGTGGCTTCTACTAGTAGCTTTATTTTATCATACTCCCGATACACTCGCTTCGCTGGCAAGACACAGCCTCTGCTCATCACACACGGACCACGCACCAATCCACCAATAACCCCACGAACAAGTCGCAGCCGTCGTCTTCTCCTTTTTTTCCTCGAGCACTGTTCTCCTCCTCCTTATTATTATTCAACTTCAACTCATAATTTCTTCAATTTCTTCTGTTCTCGAACACAACCAGCGAACGCGGCGAGACCAGTCTTCTTCAGTGCACTGCCCGTCGTCGTAGCCGTACTCGATCCGCTGAATCGCACAAACTTCGCGAGCTTTCAAAAATCCGGACCACTCTCGAAAACCGTTCGAATAGAACTAAACAACCCTCGTCGAGTTCGTTACCAAGTCTACCTCAACGGCACTGGTAAAACCTCTTCAGAGCCGCTGCCTACTCTCTCGCTGTGCTCTCCAATGTGCGCTCTCTTCGCATCCTCTGCTTTGCCTCATCCGCTTCCACCGCACCCACCCACGCCTCGCACCACACGGCGCATAATAATCATAATTTCCTTCGATTCATCCTGTCCTTTCCACAAGCGCTTTTTTGTTCGAGTTTACGTTTCCCATTCTTTGCTATTCTTCGCGAGCGCGTCCCTTGAAGCATTCAGCTCGAATGGTCGATTGCTCTCCCGCTCGCAGCACTGCCTCGAATCGACGACCGATAAATTAGGGGGCTTTGCACTCTGGTTTCTCTCTTCGCTCATTCATTTCTTCGCGATTCTTTCATTACACTGTATTCACACGTTTCCGAAGACACGCTTCAACGCCATTCTCAATGAAACTGCTCGAATCACGTTTGCTCGAATATTTCAGCTAAAAAAAATTATGGCTTGCTATTCTCTCACAAATCCGCTTCCTTTCATTCTCTTTATCCTCCGAAATTCTTTTCTTCGTAAACAAATTTTGACAAATTTTGACAGCTGTCTCGCCCGTGTGCCCCAAAACGCACGGCGTCACATTTCTTATGCCGATGAAGCGAAAATTTATTTCCCGGCCGTAATTTTAATTACGGTCGCGCTGCGTTGTTGGCCCGAAGCATAAATGTCACCAGGAATGTTTACGTTTCGGTGTGGCTTCCCGGCTCCCCATCAAATCGCAGTCATCATCGTCATCAGAAAGCATAATCCATAACGGAACGCGCGATAGTGCGCGCCACAGAATTATGGCTCGTAAAGTTTGCTTCCCCCTCTGTAATGCTGTCCAACCCCCACCTGTGTTTCCCCCTCACATGTTTGGTGCGACGACGACGTTCCGCACTTCGCACCACGTACCGGGAATGGAAACGGTAAGAACATTATGTTTATAGGTTCCATTCCTGTTATATGAGGTCTGTTTTCATCCAAATCGAGAATCTTTCGCTGATGGGTTCCGTTTTCACTTTCTCGCCTTCTCTCTCTCCCTGTCTCTTGGTGGTGCCACACGCGCTCGCCACCAGTGTTTCAAAAGTTCATACACAGGATCGTAAATTTTTTTGCTTCCCGAAGAAAACCCATTAAAAGATGACTTGGACAGAGGCTTTGTTGGCAGCATGTGTGTTTCGTTTCAGAATCATATCTCTGTCCATGCTACATACATATGAACGCCGGTTCGTAAGCCTATGTTTTGCAGTTAACACAATTATGGGATTAATTTCCCATAAATGGAAGCAGTTACGATGGAAAGAAGGTCAGTGGGGTTTCGTTTCAATGTTGTTCGCTCAATTAAGTGCATTAGGCATCCGATATGATTTATGTTGACGATACTTTGCGGTTGGCAGCATAATGTGAAGAGCTATGTGTATAGAATTTTAAATCCACGGTGGAGCCCTCCAGAACTGTTCGCTATTAATAAATGAAGATTAAATTGGTTGCATTATATGAATTAAAATTCATTAGATCAAACTACCAAACGGATGCCTCCCTTAGCCGTCCGATAAGATGCGCAGCTTCTAAGCAAGACCATGCTGTAGACGGCTGGGTTCGATTCCTGGTCCGGTCTAGGAAATTTTTATGTTGGAGATTTTCTCGACTTCTTTGGGCATAAAAGTATCATCGTGTTAGCCTCATAAACCTCGCAGTTAATAACAGTGGAAGTGCTAAGAAAACATGCGAGCTGCGAGGCGGCAATGTCCTTGTGAGGGATGCAATGCAAATAAGACGAAGAACTATCAAGTGGGAAAAAAGGACCCGAAACGCGAAAGAATTCTGTATCTAAGCTCGGAGTGGAACGAATTTTAAAACCAATACATTTTCTCAAGTAAAAATTTCTGTAGAATCGATTGGAGATATTTTCATGCACCACACAAAGCTTTTTGAAGATTATACCTCAATATCTACACTCGGTGCACCTGGAAATTGACCAAGAAAGACTAGTTCGATGTAAAATCTGTCGGACTATCGACGGTATTTGCGGAAACAGCTACGACGATAAGCAGAGCAAACAAAGCACAACGAACTGCGGTCAAACACCAGCGCGTCGGAAGGGAATCGGAATTCAGGTTAAAGAAACATAAATCGCGAGGAAAACTCACTTTCAATGGAACTTTATTTACAACGAATAAAAATCGCGTCCTCGCGGATACAAAAACAATTTTGGTATGAAAAAATAAACATTGTTGCCAGTTTGGCTTACTTGTTCTGAAGCGAGGGGTGATCGGTGATCACGACAAACAAACGAAAAAGGCGTAAGCATTGCTTTTCGTCAAAATCTCTAGAAGAATCGAATGGAGATGGTTTCATGGACCACACGGCCTCGCGGAACATAATATGGCCTATTGTACACAATTTTTCCTCCGTATGAAAGTCCATTTCCAGTTCTAGCGATCGCTAGAACATGAGAAATATAGAGAAAAATACAAAGTGGGATAATGGAACGGACCTGGGATTGAACCCACGACCTCCTGCGTATGAGGCAGAAGCAGTAGCCATATGACTACCAAGCCCGTTCTAATTTGGTAAATTTTTGTTATAACACTAAAAGTAAAGCAATTTTCGAGGATTTCATTAGCTCTAACAGGAGATATATCCCTTACCTTTCTTCGCTGTTGAAACTGATCGACATTTGTAGGAAATTATGCATCTTTTACGGTTGGCCAAATTAGGCACTGAGGTGGCCAAAACCGGTACACCTTCCCCTATCGATTTTTTCCGGGTTACCATCGTTTGGCGACGACAGAAAGTTGCCCTTTGGTAGCACAACCACAAGCGCGCGTCGGAGGGAGATGATGCAATGAGTTTGTTCAAATGGATGGCGTCAGTAGCAGTCAAATGGAATTTCCTCACAAGATTTTGATTTGATGTTGAGGTTGAATGACGACCACCAACGCAGACTTCCACCACCAATTCGATGATTTTCCTTTGAAAATGCTACCAGAGCGCCTTCGTGCTGCTGTGTTCGCTCGGCTGCGTCTGCTCTGCGTACAGCCTTGCTCAACCGCTCTCTGCGGAATCCCGATCAAAATGGCTCACGCGGTGGAAAGCAGCTTTCTAGTATTCAATAAATTAAGCCCGCCCGCCCGTTGGCTCCGCCCTTTTGTGATCTGATATAGGTGTAAATATAATATGCACTCATAACGATTAAGGAAGGACGAGGCTAATGGAATTACTTCATTAGATATAAGAAAGCTGCTTCCCGACGTGCGCGAGCCCCTTCATCGAGACAGCAGCACGTACAGACGTGTTTTTTGCTCGCGCATTTTTTCCAAGTGTTTTTTCTCGTTCGTTCGCTATTTACGTTTTCGCTTCGTTGCGTTGGCGTTATTTTCTCCGGAACCCATCATGGAAGACTCGTTGGCCGATTCGGTCACTGGAAAAGTGCCTAAGCGCACTGCTCTTGGAGGCGCGGGTAACCCCTTCAAGCAGCTTTTGCAGAGCAACGTGTTCTCGCCGTTGCCGCTTGATGACGCCGGTAATCCGCCGAAAAAGAGGAAGAAGCAGCAATCGCAGCTGCCGCAGATGCAACCGAAGCGGAAGGAGAAGTGCCCGCCCGTGTTTGTGAAGGGCGATCCGCCTGATTTACGCCCAAAAATTCGCCAGCTGATCGCTAAGGGGCTGAAATGTACTTTTCGGCTCTGCAGCGAGGGCGTGAAAGTGATGCCGGCAAACAAGGAACATCATCAATCCGTCGTAGAGTTCCTCGAGGTCCACAAGTATGAGTACTACACTCATGACCACCCCGGCACGAAGCCACTCAAGGTTTTGCTGCGAGGACTCCACGACATGAAGGAGGAAGAGCTCCAAACAGTGCTTGAAAGTTGCGGACTGTAGCCAGTAGCCGTGCACAAGATCGCTCGTCGCGACAAGACGAGGAGATATCGCGACCAGCTTTACCTGGTCCATCTGGAGCACGGCTCCACCACGTGGAAGGACCTGAAGGTGGTCGGCGTTATAAATTACACCGTCGTTGACTGGAAGCGATATCGGCCAGTGCACCGCGATGTCACGCAATGTACCAACTGCTTCAATTTCGGGCACGGCACCAGGAACTGCCGCATGAAGCCGCACTGCAACAAGTGTGGCGAACCCCATCCGACTGACGAGTGACAAAATGGAGGTGGCCGATCCCAAGTGCGCCAACTGTGGCGATAAACATCGGGCCACCACAAAGGGCTGCCCAAAGCGAGCCGAGTTCCTGGAAATCCGGAAGAAGGCTTCCACCAGGACTATTCCGAAGAAGAACCGTGTTTCTGTAACCAACGAGGTGAACTTTCCAGTCATCCCGGCTCCCCGTCGTGCGATTCCAATACTCCCACCACTACAGCCGCACAAGCGACTGGCAGCGGCATCGGTTCAAGCTCCAGCATCGTCGGCACCATCCACCAGCGAATGGCCCCCGCTCCCTCCTTTTGGGTTCCGTCGGCAATCGGAGAACGAGACCGTCCCACCGGAAGAATCTGCCCCGCTGTACACTCCGGAGCAACTGATGCCGATCATCGCGCAGCTCCCCACTCAGCTGCGCGGCTGCAAAACCCGCTTCGACCAGGTCCTCACTCTTGGAATGTACATGATTGAAAATGGCTGCTAGGGTGGGCCTGGTCAACTGGAACGCTTGCTCGCTAAAGAGCAAAATAATTGAGCTGAAGGATTTCCTTCAGGAGAAGGAAATAAACGCGACATGAACGCGACATCACCGAAACGCACCTAAAACCGGAGGTGAACGTCAACATCCCGGACTTCCGCATCGTGCGACTTGACCGGCCGACCAGGGGAGGCGGTGTGGCTATCGCTCTTCGCTACAACATCAACTGTCGTCTGCTTCCAAGCTTCCAGCTTAGTGTCATCGAGGCCATCGGTGTCGAAATCACCACTTCGGTCGACACAATTGCGCTCATCGCGGCGTACTGTCCAACACAAGCCAAAGCCGGCGATGGATAATCGGCTGCCCTTCGGAGGGACATCGTCAAGCTTACGCGGAGGCAAGGTCAGTTTATCATTGCCGGCGACCTCAATGCCAAACATCAAGCCTGGGGCAACAATCGCGGCAATCGAAACGGCACCATCTGGAGCGAAACTACCATCGAGTGAACTGGCAGCGGTTCCAGCAGTAAGTCGATAACACCGTCGATTACGAGGTGCATCCAGAGACGCCGGAAAGTATCGACCGCCAGCTTTGCGCTATCGAGGAGGCGATCACGGCGGCCAGGGAGCAACATATACCGACGGCTCGGCAGGTAAGCAACTCCTTAACCATCGATACACTCACCAAAGATTTGATTCGATTTCGGAATGTCACTCGCAGGCAGTTCCAGCGTACTGGACTGCCTGAACTTAAGGTACGCTGCAATCGAATCACAAAAATTATCCAGGCCAGAATTTTGAACCTCAAAAATAACGATTTCTCGAATAAGATCCGCACTCTCCCAGATTATGCTAAGCCGTTCTGGAAAATGACCAAAATACTAAAATCCAAGCCTCGGCCCATTCCACCTTTGATCCCACTAGACAATAATGGCTCTAAGGATCGCTTGATAACTTCTGCAGAGAAGGTCGGTGAAATAGGTCGTCACTTCGTCAGCTCACACAATCTTGGGCAGAACATCGTCAGTCCACACGAAGCAGCCGTCAACGAGCATGCTAACAACATCCATTTGATTCCCAACGACTTCTCGGAGGAGTTGAAGATCTCAGCTGGCGAATTGACGGCCTACATCAAATCATCGAAGAACATGAAGGCCCCACGCTTCGATAGCATCCTGAATCTCGAGCTCAAACACATGAGTGCTCCGTTCTTTGAGCACCTCTCGCTGATCTTTAATCAGTGTCTCCGGCTCAGCTACTTCCCATCGTCCTGGAAGTCAGCGAAAGTCATGTCCATCCGGAAGCCTGGGAAGGATGCTTCCCCCCCAGAAGTTATCGTCCCATCAGCTTTCTCTCAGGGTTATCCAAGCTATTCGAAAAAGCTAGCCCCAGGGCAGTATCCTCGGGCTCCTGCTTTTCAATCTGTTCACCTCCGACATGCCAGAACCTCCAGAAGGCGGCATTCTGTCTCTGTGCAGATGACACCTCCTTCGTCTACAACGGTAGAGTGATCAGAGCGCTAGTGGCAAAACTCCAACGAGGCCTGGATGCCCTGACAGAGTACCTCACCAGCTGGAAGATCTGTATCAATGCGGCGAAGACCCAGGTCATCATTTTCCCTCACTCCAAATCCCCTAAACATGTTCCGCCTGGGGACTGTAAAATCATCCTCAATGGCACGACTGTGGAATGGGCCAATGAGGCCGACTACCTTGGCTTGACCCTCGACAGCAAGCTTATTTTCAGGCAACAGGTTGACAAAACGGTGACAAAGTGTAACGTTTTGTTGAAACTTCTGTACCCTTTGATCAACCGCCGGTCGTCATTGTCACTGAAAAATAAGCTTGCTGTCTATGTACAAGCAAATCATCCTCCCTGTGATCGAATACGGCATGCCGGTCTGGGAGAGCTGCGCTAAAACCCACCACCTCAAACTTCAACGGGTCCAAAACAAATTCCTGAGGATGATCCTCAACACCCCTCCCAGGACAAGAACATCCGAGGTCCACCGTCAGACTGGAATAAAAACCTTACATGAACGCTTTGGTGAATGTAAAGAAAAGTTTAGGGTCCGTTGCTTGCATTCGGAACAGGCTCCAATTAGGGCACTAGTTCCTATCCAGGTTATTAAATTTTTATTGTAAATATTAGTGTACATAGTAGTTAGATTATAAAATTAAAAAAAACACACTAGCGCCTCCTGAAGGCCATCATGATACATTATATTTTAAAAATTAAGTAACAACATAAAAATAATAATAAAATTTTAGTGTGAGGGCCAAGCTGTTGAGTATTCTTTTAAGCTATGTAGGTTTTCTTTTAACCTGCGCTTAATGGGGAAGCGTCATTAACAGTATAATTTTTTCGCAGGATTCTGAATTTGGTTATGAGATGTTGGTTATATAAGATGCGTATTGTTGCGAGGAATAACAACAAAAATTTGACTCAAGGCGAAGTTTCTTCATATTACAAAACATTATCTCTTGGCATCTGTCTGTCCGAGCGACGTTCACCGATGGGTGGTTGCTGTAGATAGTTTCCCCTGAAGTGGCGTCTTCATTGATATCATACAAAAGCCACCATTTTATACAAAAGAAGGTTGATCCGACTATCCGAAATAATATTTCTTCAAAGTGCAAAACTCAATCGTAAATACCGAATTTGATAGCGCGTCGGAGGGAGATGATGCAATAAATTTTAATGGATGGAATCACTAACAGCAACCAAGCCACCACGCCAAACCCGATGCCACCGAAACAGTCCATTTTCGCAATTAACTCTTTCTTTTCATAAAATGTTGGTCCTAAGAAGAACCAATTTTTCTTTTTTCTTTTCCCAATGCTACTAGCTGATATACTACTAGCTGACACCACAATTTGTAACAAATTTTCAGCATCGGCACTGGCGGTGCGGGATCGCCGCAGTGCTGTTTTTATGGTCAACCCTATTTTCATATGAAATGCTGGTTCGTTGAGGTTGAGCGATCTGCAGCAACACATCGAGCACCACCACCAATACGATGGATGAAAATTGAAAATGTTACCAGCGCCTCCGTGATGCTGTGTCCGCTCCGCTGCGATCGCTTTGATGCGTCTGCTCTGCGTGAAACCTTGTTCAAACTGAGGATAAGATCCAAACCAGCAAGTGGTTGATTTTTTATGTCTGTGCTAGTGATGCATGTACGTCATTGGTTGGCTGACCTATTTCCAAACTGTTTATCAGTTATCTATAATAAATAGTTAAAAATCAGTATTTCAAGCGTTGACTCATCCTTGATCGAGTGGTCCAAAAGAATTGAAAACCCATCGAGAAACGACTTAGATATTGAAGTTTAAAGTCTATCATATTTTCGTGACGGTCCCCGATTTTCGCAATCGTAAAGTGTACCCCTATATAGAAAACACAGACGTAGTTCTACGTCAAAAAGTTAGCCTCCCCCCTAGAATTTTACATTAGTTACGCCAATGGCTCGGTTGCTTCGTTGCAAGAGGATTAGAAGCATCCTTCTACGCTTCTCGGAAGCCGTCTTCAAAGAAGCTCGAAGGCCTCCTTTCAAGAAGCCTTCTTCCAAGAGGTACGGAAGCCTCGTTTCAAGAGGCCTAGGAGTCTCCTTCCAAGAGGCCCGGAGACCTCGTTTTAGAAGGATCGAAAGCCTCGTTTTAAAATGGTCAGAAGCCTCCTTTCAAGATGCTCGGAAAGTTATTTTCAAAATGCTCGGAAAGTTCCTTCCAAGAGGCCCGGAAGCCTCGTTTTGAGAGGGTCTGATTATTATTATTTAATCAAACTAAGGCCGAAGTGGCCTGTGCGGTATATAAGAGTCTTCTCCATTCGGCTCGGTCCATGGCTACTCGTCGCCAACCACGCAGTCTACGGAGGGTCCGCAAGTCATCTTCCACCTGATCGATCCACCTTGCCCGCTGCGCACCTCGCCTTCTTGTGCCCGTCGGATCGTTGTCGAGAACCATTTTCACCGGGTTACTGTCCGACATTCTGGCTACGTGCCCGGCCCATCGCAGTCGTCCGATTTTCGCGGTGTGAACGATGGATGGTTCTCCCAACAGCTGATGCAACTCGTGGTTCATTCGCCTCCTCCACGTACCGTCCGCCATCTGCACCCCACCATAGATGGTACGCAGCACTTTCCTTTCGAAAACTCCAAGTGCGCGTTGGTCCTCCACGAGCATCGTCCAGGTCTCGTGTCCGTAGAGGACTACCGGTCTAATTAGCGTTTTGTAGATTGTCAGTTTGGTACGGCGGCGAACTCTATTCGATCTGAGCGTCTTGAGGAGTCCAAAGTACGTACGATTTCCAGCCACTATGCGTCTCCGAATTTCTCTGCTGGTGTCATTTTCGGCAGTCACCAGTGAGCCCAAGTACACAAATTCTTCTACCACCTCGATTTCGTCACCACCGATGCAAACTCGCGGTGGGTGGCTCACATTGTCTTCTCTTGAACCTCTTCCTATCATGTACTTCGTCTTCGACGTGTTGATGACTAGTCCGATCCGCTTAGCTTCCCTCTTCAGTCTGATGTAGGCTTCCTCCATCTTCTCAAAGTTACGTGCCATAATATCTATGTCGTCGGCGAAACCAAATATCTGGACGGACTTATTGAAAATTGTACCACTCGTGTTAATCCCTGCTCTTCGTATTACCCCTTCCAAAGCGATGTTGAATAGCAAACACGAAAGACCATCACCTTGCCGTAACCCTCTGCGGGTTTCGAAGGGACTCGAGAATGCCCCTGAAACTCGAACTACGCACATCACCCGATCCATCGTCGCTTTGATCAACCGTGTCAGTTTATCCGGAAAACCGTGTTCGTGCATTAGCTGTCATAGCTGGTCCCGATCGATTGTATCATATGCGGCTTTGAAGTCGATGAATAGATGATGTGTGGGCACGTTGTATTCGCGGCATTTCTGCAGTACTTGGCGAATGGCGAACACCTGGTCGGTGGTGGAGCGTTCGCCCATAAAACCCGCCTGGTACTGCCCCACGAACTCCCTTGCAGTTGGTGCTAGTCGACGGCATAAAATTTGGGAGAGTACCTTGTAAGCGGCGTTCAGCAATGTGATTGCGCGGTAGTTGCTACAATCCAGCTTATCGCCCTTTTTGTAGATGGGACACACGACACCTTCCATCCACTCCTGCGGCAAAACTTCCTCCTCCCAAATCTTGGTAATGACCCAGTGCAGCGCTCTAGCCAGTGCCTCACCACCGTGTTTAAATAGCTCTCCTGGTAGTTGGTCAACCCCAGGGGCTTTGTTGTTCTTCAGCCGGCCAATCTCCTCCTGGATTTCCTGGAGATCCGGAGCCGGTAGAATTATGTCCTGCGCGCGTTCTCCCAGGTCCATCCCCATACCGCCATCTTCGTCTGCCACATCGCCTTTCAGGTGTTCTTCGTAGTGCTGCCGCCACCTTTGGATCACCTCACGCTCGTTCGTAAGAAGGTTCCCGTTTATGTCCTTACACATATCAGGCTGTGGCACGTGGCCCTTACGTGAACGGTTTAACTTCTCATAGAACTTTCGTGTGTTATTAGCGCGGTACAGTTGCTCCGTTTCTTCACGGTCTCGATCTTCCTGCTGGCGCTTTTTCCTCCGGAAAATCGAGTTTTGTCTGTTCCGCGCCTGTTTATATCGTGCCTCGTTCGCCCTCGTGCGGTGTTGCAGCAATCTCGCCCATGCTGCATTCTTCTCTTCCACTAACTGCTCACATTCGCCGTCATACCAGTCGTTGAGAGGGTCTGAAGCCTTCTTAAAAAAAAAACCAGAATAATCCACCTAGCGGTGATGGTGCCTTTCTCGTGTATTATAAAACAAGAAAACAAGAAAAGCACATAAGAGCACTTAAGCACATAAGAGAGGTCAAAATTGCACTTTAGGGAGATAGATTCAGCTATGTCCAACAATTCACATTTGTTTGTGTTCATTTGAATGTATTGCAACAGTTTTTGAAAAAAAAAATTCGATTTTGAAAAAAAATTCCTAAAAAAACATTGATTTTTTCCCCGTTTTCCCAAGGGTCCCCTTGGGAAAACGGGGAAAAAATCAATGTTTTGACCCTTCCTTCGGAAGTGTCTATAATTTCACTTTGTATGCGTTACGAGGGTGTGTTACGTATTAATCTATCAAGAAATCTCGTGAATTATTAAATAAAATGTATGGTATTTGAAACAAATTCACTTTTACATTGAAAATATAATTATAACAAATGATATGACATGGAGTTATGCCTATTTTTCTGATTTGTTTCAAAGAAACAAATGATTTTAATTGAGGAACATATAGAAGCATGTACAAAAAAATCTTCTCAGAAAAGCAAAAACGTAAAAATTGAAAGGGATTTCAAAAATTTCTTCAGTGGAAGCTAGATAGCAATTGTGAGCATGTTTTGAGACACTGATAGATCACTTGTGTACATGTATGTGTGTGCGTATGTGTGCAAATTCTGAAATTTACTGCCATAAAAATCTCGCTCATTTTTAAGGTATTAAACAAGTTTAGTTTTACCAAATTAGCCATCCATAAGGCGAAATATATGTTATTATTGAACGCTATTGAGTTTCGCTCAGATCAATGACTGATTTAGTTAGTTCTGGATTAATTAATATCGAGGTCTCTGCATATTCCGAGTACAATATACACAACCAGCGTTACGTAAGTTACTAACCATATCACAATAGTTATTCAATCCGACGAGAGCCTTATAGATAGGCAGCATGAAGTACAGTACGTTATCATTCGTTGAGTTGTCACTCAACCCATGACATCCGCCTTTGGGTAGGCAATTATTTTGTCACTTTCACGGTAAATCGCCGTGGGAAGCTGAGAAGTTTTATCTCGTTTTAAATACTGGAGTCTGGAAACAATTTCTTTTTAACTAAGGAAGGGTCAAAATCGCACTGTAGGTGGATTAATCTGGGTTTTTTTTATTAATTCCGGAAGGTAATGGCCGAATGGTCTAATTTTCAATAGCGAAAAATAAGGCAAGATTCTGCGTCAAATGAAACCTGTTGCAAGCAAATCGGATAAGGGTAAGTACAAAAAAATGTGTCTCACATTTTTTGTACACACACACATACATACATACACACATACATACATACACACATACAGACATCTCCAGTCTTCTGCCAACCGGAATCGTTGGACCGACCTCGGCACTCGAATTGCCAACCTGCTGAAGAAAGAAGAAGGAAGTGCTTCGGGTATGTAGGGCACTGCCAGTGCGGACGTCATCCACCACCGGAATTGTCGGACCACCTCTGCAACCCGAAGACGGCGCAATGCGCGAAAGCGTCCCCTGCGATAGCCGCCGGTAGTCGGGACACCATCAGTGCGGAAGTTTCCTTCACCGGAACTGGTGGACCACCCTCGACGCCGGGGGAAGTCAGGAGGATTCGAGTCAGGAAGTTCGGTGCATGACCGTCGAGGGATCGAGACTACGTTGCAGTGGAGCAGTGGATTAGCCAGCCAGTCGGCGAACTAGCCTAAGCTAGGGGCCGGAATTTTAGAAGAAGTGCATGAGCACAGCCCCCCCTCCGAAGTAGTCGCAGCATCCCGTGGTCCCGGGGGGATCGAGGCAAGGAGGATAAGGGACCCGGTTTATCCGGGAGGCACATTTTTAGCAGGTCGGAAGGAGCCCAGCCCTGTTCGCCTTCGAGCATAGTGTGGATGCTCGAGGTGTCGCGCAGATTTTTGATGGCCTTTAACCCTTGTAAAAAAAAAAAAAAAACAGACATCACCAGACAGACGTGAAGTGGAGACGCCCACCGCAGCCGTTCGGCTACGGAAAGGTCCGGCAGGGACGCAGGTAGCATTGGTTCGGCTATCTGCAGCGCACGCCTCCAAGGTAGTCAAGATAGGGAGCGTCAAGGTGGGATGATCGGTGAGCCCTGTGGGCATATACGAGCAACCCGAAGTTTGCTTCAAGTGCCTGGAACCGGGGCTCAAGCAATGGGACTGCAAAGGCCCTGAAAGAAGCAATATCTGCCGACGCTGCGGATTGGAGTGACATAAGGCACAATGCTGCACGAACCCTCCAATCACAAGTGCAGGTAACACAGCTGGCTTGCTGGGCCTCGTGCGCAGGTTTAGAGGAAACGGCGGAACACGTGTTGTTCGTGTGCTCACGTTTTCGCGCGTGACCACATGCTTGCCACATGTGGTCTGGACACTACCCCGGACAACCTAGTTCGGAGGATGTGTAAAGATGAAGTTGGCTGGAACGCCGTTTTATTAGCTATCGCCCAAATCGTCTACACAGCTACACAGAAGGTGGCGCGTGGACTCAAGGATGGCTAGTTCAGGCGCAAATAAGAGGTGGTTCAAGGGATCGGAGTCGGCTTCATGGGTCATACCGGTGGTCATGCTCTGTGGTCGAACTCGATCCTTTTATCGAACAAGTGGCCGCGCGAAGAACAACATGGTATCGTTGCTTTCGCGGCGTCGGTCAACCGGGCGGGTTCCGAGCCCGAGGACGGAAAGGGGTCCTCGTCAAGGCTGGGGCAGGCGTAGGCACCGCACCAGCAATTCCCTCTGTGTGCTGGCGAATAGGCCCTATCGCAGAAAGGTCAATTTGGGGTGCACGCGGCATCGTCATTCTTGATACCAGTCGTGCAGAGGGAAGCAGGCGCGAAGTCGACCCTTCCCACCTTCCGAGGACATAGGGCGTGGTAAGGCCACCTGGAAAGCCGGCAACGTGCTGGCACGATATCATGGCGTTTTTCTTAAAAAAGCGAGTTACGATGCTCGCTGCTGCAAGGACACGCAGCTAACCTCGAGGGTGCGTTGTGCACTGCCCCCCCTTTGAAGCATTACTTTCTGGTTGTACTGAAGGGACTATGGGCTTGGCGGCAATGGAAACGGTTTAGCGGGTCGGGGATGTAGTCCTGCCTTCCTCGGTAATCCCTAACCCCACATTTCCTGGTCAACCCAGGATGTCTGTTGAGCAGATTCCCCCTCCATTGCTTAGGAAGAAAAAAAAACATACAGACATCACCACAATTCGTCGAGCTGAGTCGATTGGTATATAACACTATGGGTCTCCAAGCCTTCTATCAAAAATTCGGTTTTGGAGTGATCCTATAGCCTTTACGTATACTTAGTATACGCGAAAGGCAAAAAAGCTTGGAAGCCTCCTTTCAAGAGGTTCGGAAGCCTCCTTTCAAAAAGCTCGGAAGCCTCCTTTCAAGAGGCTCGGAAGCCTCCTTTCTAGAGATTCAGAAGCTACTTTCAAGAGGCTCCATTCAAAGGGCTTTGAATCATTCTTTCAAAAGGCTTGGAAGCCTACTTTCAAGAGGGGGTACCTCAATTAATGCTTTGAACGTTGCATCAATCATGTGATACAATTGTTCAGTTAGAAAATCATAGTCGGTTGCAGACATGCTTCCTGAATCGGCAGCATGATCGTTGTTTTCCGTTGATGAATGGTCCAGAGTGGGATTTCTTCTTCCGTTTAATTACTTGGACTGGCGCAAATCCAAGCAATTGTGAAATTTCCATCTTGATCTCATCCAGTGATCTATCATCGCTGGCATCTGGAATAAAACCTTGATGAAAATTACTCAAAATCTCATTCCTAAAACCAGAAAACTCGGCAACAGATAGGGGAATGGTTCGCCACTTCATCTTATAGCTCCTATTTCCATCCCATCAAAAACAAAGCAATGGAAATGAATATGGTTTGTTCATTATTTTTGTGATTTTTTCAGCAGTAAGCAAAAAGACAAAAAGAAGCGACGAATTTGGTGCCGTAATTCTTTGTTTAGCGATGAGATTGATAAATGTACAGTGAGATGGCGATCGGAACAGTTCCCCTAGGTACCACAATTGGTGGAATCCTTTGCTTCTTCGCATGAACTGATTGTTTAATTCGATAGGAGAATAATTATTTTCAATGTTAGAGTTAGAAGGAATATCTAAAGTCTACACAGCTTCCTTCTATTTGTCCCGCGCTTTGGCAGGACGTCCTTGAACCCTTGTTCCTTAGAAAGAAGTGAAGAATTCAAAGACTCATCCTTCCTCTTGTTTTTGTTAATGCTCATTGCTTTGCTAAGCGAGGAGACGTGATCTTCTAAGAGTTTTTTTTTTTTCCAGAATGATGTCCTTTTAGGATTACCACTGCTTGTCGGAATTTTACTTCCGGGTCCGGGTCCAACGTAAAACTAAGACACGGGTCCAAGCAAAGATCGTAACGGAACCCCAGTAGGTACAAATAGCGCTGAGGAGCACTGTTGAAATTAAAATAGCTTCGAGTTGTAGTAATCTTATCCAATAACTGAGGCAAAACTGAAAACAAATTCTTCGCACAATACTTTCATAAACACGTTCTTCGCAGTTGTCGACAAACAAAACGCACCTGTACACGAAATGTGTCGACTAAGGAGTGCACGAGATCGTTCGAATGATAAATGAACTCAATGCACGAGATTTTTGGCTCCGCTCGGACAGCGAGGTCAAATTCGAAAATTTATTAATGTCACTCATTACTAATGTATGCACGCTGTGCGGACTGGCGATCGGCAGCAAGGAATAAAGAAACAGCCACTACTGGCGGCAATCTGAATCCGCGGGAGACGTCCAAATTTTGACAGCTGTCCGATCGCATGAAATGGAAGACATTAGGGACGCTGGGCCGAGCTGGGCTGAGAATTGCACCACTCAGTGTGTGTGGGTCAGTAGCGAGCGAGGAAGGCATATGAATGCAAATCCGTCCCATTATGAATCACAGGGATGCCAAAGTTTTGGCGTTTCGCAGCATTTGAAGAACTGGTAACCCTAGTTAGCGTTTCACTTGAAGGAATGCACTCCGCAATGCATGTTTTGACGTTGATCTCCTTTCGGTGGCGACACGAAGGTCAACCAGCGACGTTAAACGTGAATGCATAATTAATAACTGTGATGCGTCGAGATTTTCCGAGCAGGACATCATCGATCGAGTTGGCAGCCGCATGCCGAAAGTCCCTGAATCACAAACAGCAGAAGTCAATTAATTTGCATTCCACCTGTCCGCTTGGCAATTGCGAAGAAGAATACCCGGGAAATGAGGCCACTTTTTATCCCGCCTGAATTGGTGGACGTTGTTCTTTTGAGTTTCTTTCATGGCAGGCAACCGGACCGACTGAGTTATCAAAGGTCTCGACAGCATCAGAAGGGGCAGCGTTTTGTCATCTTATATTCTCGGAATACGCGTAATTCTAGGGCTGCCAAGTTGGCTCGCTTGTTACGAACTAATAAATTCAGTTCACGAACAAAGACCGAACGGGAGGAAGCGCATTTTCCACTGTCCGGATGGATATTATTCAAATCTTCTGTTGAGCGAAATTGCAGGAAAAATTAAACTAATCCACCTAGGAGAACTGTGGCTTTCACTAATCAAATGGCAGAACGGTAATGTGTTATGGTGATTTATAGGAAAGCTATGAGAGTTCGAATCTTTTATGTGGCGAAGATAGCCCAGTTGTTCGAATTATGAGCTCTCTATGATTTTTTTCTTGGTCACACAACCGTTCGCTTCACATAAATGCACAAGAAAAGCGGAAAAAAATGGTAAAACGGTAATTGAATACCGTGCCGTATCCAGCGTGTCACGTGAGGCCAATAAAATTTCCAGGATAAATTTGATCGAGGTCAGAAGCTGTAGAACGAAATTTGATTATTAATATTCCTCCCGACATTCGGACGGGGAGGTCGTGCTATCTATAAATCGCCTCCACATCGCTCCGGTCGCTCTGCCGGTGCTTATTTCATGACGGCCTTTTTTTATCTTTCTATAGCTTAGAGACCCTTTGTGATGTGGACTGGAAGCGGCATCGCGCGCCGGTTCACTCCGCGCCGGCTGTTCAGATTATGCAATGGCATCTCTGTGACGGGTTATCATAAAGTCCGTATCAAAGAAGTGCACGGAAAAGCTTGAGCAGTGGTCAAGCGAGTGGACCTGGGCACGTTCAGCCTATTCTGGCGAGAAAATTAAATCCAATTAATTAGAGAGATGATAATTATATTATACGCTAATTAGCTCTGTGGAAAGACCGACGACGGTGGATGCTGAGCGGGCTTTGCATCGGTGAAGATGCGTTCATTGTTTGACCGCAGAGCAAAAGGATGCCATATGCGATAGTACGGTCACTCCGAGAATGTATGCTGTTCCATTTTAATTAGATTTGTCAAGCGGTAATCTGTGATTAGTTTCTTTTGCAAAATCAAAACATGATAGCTAACAAATTTAATTAATCTGATAAAATTTATTGATGGTTCCTTTGGAACAAAAACCAGAAATACACAAACTAGCTGAATCATCTTTAATTCAAGAAAAAAGGCCAAATCCTCTGATTTGGGAAAATAGTATTATTGTGTTTTTAAAGGGTCTTCTGCTCCAGGGTCTAAAAAAGTAATATACAATAGATATATTTGATATATTTTATTAAAAGTACTTCTTAAAAGTACTTATAGATCAACTACAGCAAACGTTTCAGAATGAAATCTGGAATCTCTTTGAATTTCTTTACCAGCTTAGAAGGTTTTTTTTCGAAACCGTCATAACAGGCATTCACTGATTCCATGGACATGTTTTCGCAAATTTTCTGACTAACTGGCTTAAAATAATCCAAATTTTTGATTTGCTAAACCTTTCGTTTGGATATCAAGAAGAACCGAACAAAAACTGTAATACATTCAGATCAAAAGAGGCCTGAAAAAGAACCGGAGGAACTCCCGGAGGAACTTCCGAAGGAATTCCCGGAGGAACTTCCGGAGGAATTCCCGGAGGAACTTCCGGAGGAATTCCCGGAGGAACTTCCGGAGGAATTCCCGGAGGAACTTCCGGAGGAATTCCCGGAGGAACTTCCGGAGGAATTCCCGGAGGAACTTCCGGAGGAATTCGGAGGAACTTCGTGAGGAATTCCCAGACGAACTACGAGAGGAATTCCCGGAGGAGCTTCCGGAGGCATTCCCGGAGGAACTTCCGGAGGAATTCCCGGATGAACTTCCGGAGGAATTCCCTGAGAAACTTCCGGAGGAATTCCCGGAGGAACTTCCGGAGGTATTCCCGGAGGAACTTCCGGAGGAATTCCCGGAGAAACTTCCGGAGGAATTCGGAGGAACTTCCGGAGGAATTCCCGGAGGAACTTCGGAGGAATTCCCGGAGGAACTTCCGGAGGAATTCCCGGAGGAACTTCCGGAGGAATTCCCGGAGGAACTTCGGAGGAATTCGAGGAACTTCGGAGGAATTCCCGGAGGAACTTCCGGAGGAATTCCGGAGAGGAACTTCCGGAGGAATTCGGAGGAACTTCGGAGGAATTTCGGAGGAACTTCCGGAGGAATTCTCGGAGGAACTTCCGGAGGAATTCCCGGAGGAACTTCGGAGGAATTCCCGGAGGAACTTCGGAGGAATTCCCGGAGGAACTTCGGAGGAATTCCCGGAGGAACTTCCGGAGGAATTCGGAGGAACTTCCGGAGGAATTCGGAGGAACTTCGGAGGAATTCTGGAGGAACTTCGGAGGAATTCAGGAGGAACTTCCGGAGGAATTCCCGGAGGAACTTCCGGAGGAATTCGGAGGAACTTCGGAGGAATTCGGAGGAACTTCCGGAGGAATTCGGAGGAACTTCGGAGGAATTCGGAGGAACTTCCGGAGGAATTCCCGGAGGAACTTCCGGAGGAATTCGGAGGAACTTCGGAGGAATTCCCGGAGGAACTTCCGGAGGAATTCGGAGGAACTTCGGAGGAATTCCCGGAGGAACTTCCGGAGGAATTCCCGGAGGAACTTCCGGAGGAATTCGGAGGAACTTCGGAGGAATTCGGAGGAACTTCCGGAGGAATTCGGAGGAACTTCCGGAGGAATTCCAGGAGGAACTTCGGAGGAATTCAGGAGGAACTTCCGGAGGAATTCGGAGGAACTTCCGGAGGAATTCCCGGAGGAACTTCGGAGGAATTCGGAGGAACTTCGGAGAATTCCCGGAGGAACTTCGGAGGAATTCGGAGGAACTTCCGGAGGAATTGGGAGGAACTTCGGAGGAATTCGGAGGAACTTCCGGAGGAATTCCCGGAGGAACTTCGGAGGAATTCGGAGGAACTTCCGGAGGAATTCCCGGAGGAACTTCGGAGGAATTCCCGGAGGAACTTCCGGAGGAATTCCGGAGGAACTTCGGAGGAATTCCCAGAGGAACTTCCGGAGGAATTCCAGAGGAACTTCGGAGGAATTCCAGGAGGAACTTCCGGAGGAATTCCCGGAGGAACTTCCGAAGGAATTCGGAGGAACTTCGAAGGAATTCCCGGAGGAACTTCGAAGGAATTCCCGGAGGAACTTCCGAAGGAATTCCCGGAGGAACTTCCGAGGAATTCCCGGAGGAACTTCGGAGGAATTTGGAGGAACTTCGGAGGAATTCGGAGGAACTTACGGAGGAATTCCCGGAGGAACTTCGGAGGAATTCGGAGGAATTCGGAGGAACTTCGGAGGAATTCCCGGAGGAACTTCCGGAGGAATTCCCGGAGGAACTTCGGAGGACTTCGGAGGAACTTCGGAGGAATTCCGGAGGAACTTCCGGAGGAATTCGGAGGAACTTCGGAGGAATTCCCGGAGGAACTTCGGAGGAATTCCCGGAGGAACTTCGGAGGAATTCGGAGGAACTTCCGGAGGAATTCCGGAGGAACTTTCGGAGGAATTCCCGGAGGAACTGGAGGAATTCGGAGGAACTTCGGAGGAATTCAGGAGGAACTTCGGAGGAATTCCCGGAGGAACTTCGGAGGAATTCCCGGAGGAACTTCCGGAGGAATTCCCGGAGGAACTTCGGAGGAATTCCCGGAGGAACTTCGGAGGAATTCGGAGGAACTTCGGAGGAATTCGGAGGAACTTCCGGAGGAATTCCCGGAGGAACTTCCGGAGGAATTTGGAGGAACTTCCGGAGGAATTTGGAGGAACTTCCGAAGGAATTCCCGGAGGAACTTCGAAGGAATTCGGAGGAACTTCCGAAGGAATTCGGAGGAACTTCGGAGGAATTCGGAAGAACTTCCGAAGGAATTCCCGGAGGAACTTCCGAAGGAATTCCCGGAGGAACTTCCGAAGGAATTCCCGGAGGAACTTCCGAAGGAATTCCCGGAGGAACTTCCGGAGGAATTCCCGGAGGAGCTTCCGGAGGAATTCCGGGAGGAACTTCTGGAGGAATTCCCAGGAGGAGGGATTCCCGGAGGACCTTCCGGAGGAATTCCCGGAGGAACTTCCGGAGGAATTCCCGGAGGAACTTCCGGAGGAATTCCCGGAGGAACTTCCGGAGGAATTCCCGGAGGAACTTCCGGAGAAATTCCCGGAGGAACTTCCGGAGGAATTCCCGGAGGAACTTCCGGAGGAATTCCCGGAGGAACTTCCGGAGGAATTTGGAGGAACTTCCGGAGGAATTCCTGGAGGAACTTTCGGAGGAATTCGGAGGAACTTCCGGAGGAATTCCCGGAGGAACTTCGGAGGAATTCGGAGGAACTTCCGGAGGAATTCCCGGAGGAACTTCGGAGGAATTGGAGGAACTTCGGAGGAATTCGGAGGAACTTCCGGAGGAATTCGGAGGAACTTCCGGAGGAATTCCCGGAGGAACTTCCGGAGAATTCCGGAGGAACTTCCGGAGGAATTCGGAGGAACTTCCGGAGGAATTCCCGGAGGAACTTCG
The DNA here is from genome assembly GCF_024139115.2 of Armigeres subalbatus. Taxonomy (NCBI): domain Eukaryota; kingdom Metazoa; phylum Arthropoda; class Insecta; order Diptera; family Culicidae; genus Armigeres; species Armigeres subalbatus. Next base: position 227,026,160 of record NC_085139.1, read on the forward strand.
GAGGAATTCCCGGAGGAACTTCGGAGGAATTCCCGGAGGAACTTCCGGAGGAATTCGGAGGAACTTCCGGAGGAATTCCCGGAGGAACTTCGGAGGAATTCCCGGAGGAACTTCGGAGGAATTCCCGGAGGAACTTCCGGAGGAATTCCCGGAGGAACTTCGGAGGAATTCGGAGGAACTTCCGGAGGAATTCCCGGAGGAACTTCCGGAGGAATTCGGAGGAACTTCGGAGGAATTCCCGGAGGAACTTCGGAGGAATTCGGAGGAACTTCGGAGGAATTCCGGAGGAACTTCGGAGGAATTCGGAGGAACTTCGGAGGAATTCCCGGAGGAACTTCCGGAGGAATTCCCGGAGGAACTTCGGAGGAATTCGGAGGAACTTCGGAGGAATTCCCGGAGGAACTTCGGAGGAATTCCCGGAGGAACTTCGGAGGAATTCGGAGGAACTTCCGGAGGAATTCGGAGGAACTTCCGGAGGAATTCGGAGGAACTTCCGGAGGAATTCGGAGGAACTTCCGGAGGAATTCGGAGGAACTTCGGAGGAATTCCAGGAGGAACTTCCGGAGGAATTCCCAGAGGAACTTCGGAGGAATTCCAGGAGGAACTTCGGAGGAATTCGGAGGAACTTCCGAAGGAATTCCAGAGGAACTTCCGGAGGAATTCCCGGAGGAACTTCGGAGGAATTCCCGGAGGAACTTCCGGAGGAATTCGGAGGAACTTCGGAGGAATTCGGAGGAACTTCCGGAGGAATTCGGAGGAACTTCGGAGGAATTCCGGAGGAACTTCCGGAGGAATTCCCGGAGGAACTTCCGGAGGAATTCCCGGAGGAACTTCCGGAGGAATTCCCGGAGGAACTTCCGGAGGAATTCCCCGAGGAACTTCCGGAGGAATTCCCGGAGGAACTTCCGGAGGAATTCCCGGAGGAACTTCCGGAGGAATTCCCGGAGGAACTTCCGGAGGAATTCCCAGAGGAACTTCCGGAGGAATTCACGGAGGAACTTCCGGAGGAATTCACGGAGGAACTTCCGGAGGAATTCACGGAGGAACTTCCGGAGGAATTACCGTAGGAACTTCCGGAGGAATTCCCGGAGGAACTTCCGGAGGACTTCCCGGAGGAACTTCCGGAGGAATTCCCGGAGGAACTTCCGGAGGAATTCCCGAAGGAACTTCCAGAGGAATTCCCGAAGGAACTTCCGGAGGAATTCCCGAAGGAACTTCCGGAGGAATTCCCGAAGGAACTTCCGGAGGAATTCCCGAAGGAACTTCCGGAGGAATTCCCGAAGGAACTTCGGAGGAATTCGAAGGAACTTCGGAGGAATTCGAAGGAACTTCCGGAGGAATTCTGAAGGAACTTCGGAGGAATTCGAAGGAACTCGGAGGAATTCGAAGGAACTTCCGGAGGAATTCGAAGGAACTTCCGGAGGAATTCCCGAAGGAACTTCGGAGGAATTCGAAGGAACTTCCGGAGGAATTCTGAAGGAACTTCCGGAGGAATTCCTGAAGGAACTTCCGGAGGAATTCGAAGGAACTTCCGGAGGAATTCGAAGGAACTTCCGGAGGAATTCGAAGGAACTTCCGGAGGAATTCGAAGGAACTTCCGGAGGAATTCCCGAAGGAACTTCCGGAGGAATTCCCGAAGGAACTTCCGGAGGAATTCCCGAAGGAACTTCCGGAGGAATTCCCGAAGGAACTTCCGGAGGAATTCCCGAAGGAACTTCCGGAGGAATTCCCGAAGGAACTCCCGAAGGAACTCTCGAAGGAACTTCCGGAGGAATTCCCAGAGGAACTTCCGGAGGAATTCCCAGAGGAACTTCCGGAGGAATTCCCAGAGGAACTTCCGGAGGAATTCCCGGAGGAACTTCCGGAGGAATTCCCGAAGGAACTTCCGGAGGAATTCCCGGAGGAACTTCCGGAGGAATTCCCGAAGGAACTTCCGGAGGAATTCCCGGAGGAACTTCCGGAGGAACTTCCGGAGGAATTTCCGGAGCAACTTCTGGAGGAATACCCGGAGGAGCTTGCGGAGGAATTCCCGGAGGAATTCCCGGAGGAACTTCCGAGGAATTCCCAGAGGAATTCCCAGAGGAATTCCCGGAGGAACTTCCGGAGGAGTTCCTGGAGGAACTTCCGGAGGAATTCCTGGAGGAACTTCCGGAGGAATTCGGAGGAACTTCGGAGGAATTTCCGGAGGAACTTCCGGAGGAATTCCCGGAGGAACTTCCGGAGGAATTCCTGGAGGAACTTCCGGAGGAATTCGGAGGAACTTCCGGAGGAATTCTGGAGGAACTTCGGAGGAATTCCGGAGGAACTTCCGGAGGAATTCGGAGGAACTTCCGGAGGAATTCCCGGAGGAACTTCGGAGGAATTCCCGGAGGAACTTCCGGAGGAATTCCCGGAGGAACTTCCGGAGGAATTCGGAGGAACTTCCGGAGGAATTGGAGAACTTCCGGAGGAACTTCGGAGGAATTCCGGAGGAACTTCCGGAGGAATTCCCGGAGGAACTTCCGGAGGAATTCGGAGGAACTTCGGAGGAATTCCGGAGGAGGAACTTCCGGAGGAACTTCCGGAGGAACTTCGGAGGAACTTCCGGAGGAATTCCCGGAGGAACTTCCGGAGGAATTCCAGGGGAACTTCGGAGGAATTCCCAGGGGAACTTCCGGAGGAATTCCCAGGGAACTTCGGAGGAATTCCAGGAACTTCCGGAGGAATTCCCAGGAACTTCGGAGGAATTCAGGAACTTCCGGAGGAATTTCAGGGAACTTCGGAGGAATTCAGGAACTTCCGGAGGAATTCCCAGGGAACTTCGGAGGAATTCCCAGGAACTTCCGGAGGAATTCCCAGGAACTTCCGGAGGAATTCAGGAACTTCGGAGGAATTCAGGAACTTCCGGAGGAATTCCCAGAACTTCGGAGGAATTCCCAGGGGAACTTCCGGAGGAATTCCCAGGGGAACTTCCGCAGGAATTCCCAGGGGAACTTCCGGAGGAATTCCCAGGGGAACTTCCGGAGGAATTCCCAGGGGAACTTCCGGAGGAATTCCCAGGGGAACTTCCGGAGGAATTCCCAGGGGAACTTCCGGAGGAATTCCCAGGGGAACTTCCGGAGGAATTCCCAGGGGAACTTCCGGAGGAAGGAATTTCAAGGGGAATTTCCGGAGGAAGGAATTCCCAGGGGAACTTCCGGAGGAATTCCCAGGGGAACTTCCGGAGGAAGAAATTCCCAGGGGAACTTCCGGAGGAAGAAATTCCCAGGGGAACTTCCGGAGGAAGGAATTCCCAGGGGAACTTCCGGAGGAAGGAATTCCCAGGGGAACTTCCGGAGGAAGGAATTCCCAGAGGAACTTCCGGACGAAGGAATTCCCAGGGGAACTTCCGGACGAAGGAATTCCCAGGGGAACTTCCGGAAGAAGGAATTCCCAGGGGAACTTCCGGAGGAAGGAATTCCCAGGGGAACTTCCGGAAGAAGGAATTCCCAGGGGAACTTCCGGAGGAAGGAATTCCCAGGGGAACTTCCGGAGGAAGGAATTCCCAGGGGAACTTCCGGAGGAAGGAATTCCCAGGGGAACTTCCGGAGGAAGGAATTCCCAGGGGAACTTCCGGAGGAATGAATTCCCAGGGGAACTTCCGGAGGAAGGAATTCCCAGGGGAACTTCCGGAGGAATTCCCAGGGGAACTTACGGAGGAATTCCCAGGGGAACTTCCGGAGGAGTTCCCAGGGGAACTTCGGGAGGAATTCCCAGGGGAACTTCCTGAGGAAGGAATTCCCAGGGGAACTTCCTGAGGAAGGAATTCCCAGGGGAACTTCCGGAGGAAGGAATTCCCAGGGTAACTTCCGGAGGAAGGAATTCCCAGGGGAACTTCCGGAGGAAGGAATTCCCAGGGGAACTTCCGGAGGAAGGAATTCCCAGGGGAACTTCCGGAGGAATTCCCAGGGGAACTTACGGAGGAATTCCCAGGGGAACTTCCGGAGGAGTTCCCAGGGGAACTTCGGGAGGAATTCCCAGGGGAACTTCCGGAGGAATTCCCAGGGGAACTTCCGGAGGAATTCCCAGGGGAACTTCCGGAGGAATTCCCAGGGGAACTTCCGGAGGAATTTCCAGGGGAACTTCCGGAGGAATTCCCAGGAGAACTTCCGGAGGAATTCCCAGGAGAACTTCCGGAGGAATTCCCAGGGGAACTTCCGGAGGAATTCCCAGGGGAACTTCCGGAGGAATTCCCAGGGGAACTTCCGGAGGAATTCCCAGGGAACTTCCGGAGGAATTCCCAGGGGAACTTCCGGAGGAGTTCCCAGGGGAATTTCCGGAGGAATTCCCAAGGAAACTTCCGGAGGAAATTCTAGGGGAACTCAGCCTTGCATGGATGTCTGTACAAAGTTATCTCGTTCCTGGGTAGAAGCGAGCTGCAAAGTCTGATTTTATCAACTTTGGTTATCTCTTAAGCTACGTAGCCTCTGCAGCAATCTCCGATACTTCCGCCAACAAAGAACGTTTCTGACAAGGGCAGTCTCCTTAATTTCGGGCTGAAAAATAATGCAATCTCTTCTTCTACCCATGAAAACTATGTGCGCAATATCCAAACTTCAGTCAAGAAGAATACTGTCCGATTTTGGAACTGAATCGAAAAGAGGCTGTTTAATGAAGTTCACAAGCATGCAATGGAGCACCTATTTGTTTTTTTGCAACATACTTTGAAAATGTTTTCAGCAGAGCATCTCTTGTCTGAGCCCAAGTCCTGATGTTAGGTGGGACGCTGAACAGCCCTGACACGACGGCCCTCCGACGAGACAGGAGGTTTGCGCAGGCCCAATAAAAGGCGGCTTATTGAACAACAACTATCACGAACGACATGGAAGATAATCCGACTCGATACAATCGGCAACGACCTAGGCGACGAATAAAGGATCACGATTGGAAGCTTGGAACATGGTCTCACTAGTGACCGCCAATAACGATACCAGCAGAGAAATTCGGAGACGCATCATAGCAGGAAATCCTACGTACTTTGGACTTCGCAAAACGGTCCGATCGAATAGAGTTCGCTGCTGTGCCAAACTGACTATCTACAAAACGCTCATTAGACCGGTAGTTCTCTACGGACACGAGACCTGGACGATGCTCGTGGAGGACCTAAGCGTACTTGGAGTTTTTGAAAGGAAAGTAATGCGTACCATCTATGGTGGGGTGTAGATGGCGGACGGTACGTGTAGAAGGCGAATGAACCACGAGTTGCTTCAGCTGTTGGGAGAACTATCCATCGTTCACACCGCGAAAATCGGAAGACTGTGGTAGGCCGGGCACGTAGCCAGAATGTCGGACAGTAATCCTGTGAAAATGATTCTCGACAGACTCCGCAGACTGCGTTGTTGGTGAAGTGCAGCCATGGACCGAGCTGAATGGAGAAGACTTTTATGTATTGCACAGGCCACTCCAGCCTTACTCTGGTAATAAATAAATAAAATCTCTTGTCTGACGCCGAAGCTGTATTGGGCAAATACCATCCTACAACATCAGCTTACCAAGCTTTCAGTTTACTCCTTTTTTAAGAGTTGCGTCGCTGTGTTGGCGAACCCTATTGCGGCAGTTGCTGCTCGTACCAAGACAGAGTGTCTCCATTGGTTTAAAAAACCACATTCATAATACCGATCTATATCTGAAATTACGAGGTGTTAGGAATATATTAATTCCATTCTGGAGTTGTATTCGTAGAACATACGCTCATGAAGGTAATGCAATAATGTTAAGGAAAAACCGGAAAAGGTAATTCCATTTGGAACATTAAAACATTTGCTGAAAATACCTTCCAAAGGTACACTCCGTCTGTAAATCTCTCCTCCTAAACAATCGGAACGTTTTAAATCATTTACTGCAAGTAGCAACATCCCATTATCTACTCAAACACAATCCATCAACGCCGACCATTTGCCACGAGGCCCATAAATATCGAATATTGCACCTCAATCTGCCAAATCTGACACGTGCTGACATAGCAGCAGCAACAACAACAACAACAACAGCAACAATATGTGTTCATTACTTGCGCTACGCTGCACTCTGCTGTTGCTGTTGCTCAGGCGAAGGAATTACCTACTTTGTATCGCTCACCGCCATCGGATCGTATCGCGGCGGCCGTTTCCCATACTGCACCGTCCGTGGTGGTGGCGCGAGAGGCAACAGAATCGACGGTGTCGTCGGTGTCGGCAACGACGACGACGACGATGGCTGCACTTGAGATTGCCCACGTTGCACTCGGCGAGGCGCCAATTTCCCTCTGCCTGAGCGTGGGGTGGTGCACCACGCGAAAGGTGCGAAGAACCGCTCCAAAACAGAGTTCCCGATAATTTATGTGCCGATTGTCAAAGGTGTGGTTTGAGTGTTTGAGTTTCAGCGTGCTGTGCTTTATGCGGAGCGAGGAATGGGGACTTGTTCCCCATTTTCCACGACTGCTGGTGAACTGGTGGGAGAAGGCGGACAAGGGGACCCGATCATGTTTCATTCTTCATTGCATATATGATTTTGTTGATTCAGATGGGAGATTCTGGGGTCATAAGTCAAACTTTTGGAGAGCGATTATATCAAAAACCCGGCAATTAGGTGCCAGAGGGGGTCCTCGGGATGACGAACATGCGTGTAGGTTAAAGTGTTCCTCACGACAGCGATGGCTAAACGATGCCGGCATAAATTTATCATTCGCCTTGCTTTAGTCTCTTCGGTTCAAGCGTGTAAATATGTGGTATGGTATCTGACATTGATTTTGTAAATTAAGAAATAAAACACGGTACGAAACCTATTGCGAGACCTGTCATAAGACGAGTTTGAACAATCCCATTGAATTCCACCACTTAATTGTATCCTGACAGATACGTATTTCGACCTCAACAGTAAGGCCGTCTTCAGTGTCTTGTACTTGACTCGACTTTTTTCTATTGCGAGAATTGTAATCACAGGATACTTAACTTTTTAGCGCACGTTTGAAGATAGCACACATTTCGTATAAGTCTGATTTAATTGCTTTTCAAACAGTAAAACGGAATTCTTGAAAAACTTCAGCAATACATGTCTCAATGCTTTTTAGAGTTGTGGTGAGCTCATGGGAGTCTTATCGCCAAATTTATCTACATTGATTGCTTTGCGTTTTTCATAAGCTGATTGGAAATCTTGTTAAACTATCACAGGACTTTTCTAGATTTTCATGATCTTCCAAGAATATTTATAGAAATTGGAATTGAAATTTCAATAATGTCAACGGGGCATAAGGTATTTCGCGAAACTTTTATCTCGTACAATTATCCACGATCGTAGCACTAATTTGTAATCCTTAGTTTTCTGTAATGAACCAGTCTCCATGGTTCACACAGCCGATTGACTCTCTGGACAGTATGGGGACTCTCGGTTTGGTTTAGACTAAAAAAAAGCGCTTTGCGTGTGATAGAGATAAGATGAATAGATAACAATGAATCAAGAAACCAGAGATCAGTAGAGATCAAGGATGCCAGATATACATAGATATACTTATGTCTATAATTATGCAGACATTTGGTCTTGCATGCGGACATCATACAGATTACAGACATTATACAGACTTTTGATTGAAGTTATGTACTATTACAGACATTTGTTGCTTTCGAAAGTTTTGGGGTTCCAAACAGAATCCTGTTAGACTTTCAAATGAAACCATTTTAGGTTCTCAAACGAAAACCTTTTGAGATTTCGTACGGAATTCTATTAGGTTTCCGAACGGAATCATTTTCGATTTCCAAACGCAAGCTTTTCCTTTCGGAAGCCCATAAAGTTTCCCTGCAGAAGCTCAAAATAATTCCATTCGGAAGCCCAAAATGATTCCGTTCTAAAGCCAAAAGGATATCCGTTCGTTAAGATTTCCGCACAGAATTATGTGAACTTCCGAACGTTATCCTTCTGGTTTTACAAACAAAATTCTTTTGAGCTTCTGGACGATTTGTTTGGGCTTTCGATTGAAATCTTCTTGGGCTTCCGAATGTAATCATGTGAACTTCCAAACAAAATAATTTTAGGATTCCGAACGGAATGCTTTTGACCTTTCAAACGGAATCCTTTTGGACTTTCGATTGGAGCCTTTTGAGCTTCTAAATGATTTTTTCCTTCTGAATAGGGTATTCCGAATAAAATCCTTATGGAATCCGAACGGAGGCTTGGGATTTCTGATAGAAGCTACGGATTTTGCTCGGAAGCGCAAGAATAATCGGTTCGATAACCCAGAAGGGTTCCTTCTGCAAACCAAAAAGAGTACCGTTCAAATCTCCGTTCGTAAATCAAAAAAAGAAGTCCGTTTCGTTCCCTGGGTTTCCGAACGGATGTAGGGCTTCGAAAGTTTTTTTTTCTTTTTTTACAAATTTTATTTGCTAGTTGTCTAATACATGCATTCATCCCTTAGACTAGGTGTTCCGTGTTTTCTGAACACTATCATCCTTATTTGTTATTACATTTTTAGTTATTATTATTACATTCCAAATACCTCTGGCAGTTAGGATTTTTCAACTGGTTTAATTAAATGTAGGAATTACAATGTTTTAAACTGAAACTAAACTTAACCTGACTTATACTAAGGGTACAAGGAGCTAAGGAGGAAATTATTTTGTTGGACATTTGTTGCAATGTCTCAATATTGGAAATTCTATGAAGTTCATTGATACTATACCACGGAGGTAACTACAGAATAATTTTCAAAATTTTATTTTGATTCCTCTGAAGTACCTTCTTTCTGGTATCGCAGCAACTAGTCCATATTTTCAGAGCATACAACATGGCTGGTTTAAAAATTAGTTGGTATATCAAAAATTGGTTTTTAAGATAAAATTTTGATTTTCTGTTCATAAGTGGATAAGTGGAGTGATTAATATATTTGTTACATTTGGCTTGAATGCCTTCAATGTGATTTTTAAAATTTAACTTTTGATCTAGCAGAAGCTCTTAATATTTAGCTTCGCTAGACCAATTAGTTGGAACCCCATTCATAGTAACAATACATCTGTTAGAAGGTTTCAAATAAGAAGCTTTCGACTTATGTGGGAGTTTATAAGCTGAGTTTGTGAAGTATTCGGAGAAATTTTCCATTTTTGCAAGTAAGTGGAGAAAATATCCAAACTTTTTTTGCAATCTACTACAAACTGGAGAGACTAGGAGCATCCTCAAGGAGCGTAGACTGGTTTAGATCCTACTTGCGAGACCGTTCAGTCTGCGTAAAAATAGGTTGTTCGGAATCCCAACTGTTTGCCAATAATTCTGGAGTCCCGCAAGGCAGCAATCTTGGGCCTCTTCTATTTTCTATTTTCATAAATGACGCCTCTCTGTTGCTACCTCTTGGATGCAGCTACTTATTCGCAGGTGACACAAAAATAGTCAAAATAGTAAAATGTTACTCCGACTGCTATTATTTACAAAACATGGTAAACATCTTTGCTGAGTGGTGCTCAAGAAACTTGCTAAGACTAAGTATCGAAAAATGCAACATTATCTCGTTTCATCGGAAAAATCAGCCATTCACATTCGACTACGTCCTCAACGGACAGACTCTTCTTCGGGTTCAGCAAGTTAAGGACCTTGGTGTTATTCTGGACAGTGCCCTCACATTCCGTGTCCACTATAACGATATTGTGACCAGAGCTAATCGTCAACTTGTTCAAATGTTCTAATGTTCTAATGTTCAAAATCGCTGATGAGTTTAGGGATCCGATGTGCCTCAGGTCTCTCTATTGCTCGATTGCGAGATCTTTATTGGAATCGAATGCTGTTGTATGGTGTCCTTTTCAAGCCAATTGGATTGCTCGAATAGAAGCCGTTCAAAAAAAATTGTGCGGCATGCACTACGCTTTATTGGTTGGCGTGACCAATGGAATTTGCCACCGTACGAGGAGCGAACCACTTGACGTGAGAAGAAGATTCGCTCAAGCAACGTTTGCAGGAAAATTGCTCACAGGTGACATCGATTGTCCAGCATTGCCGGCCCAAATTCAAATATACGCACCAGAAAGACCGCTTCGTCATCGTAACTTTCTTTTTCTGGAATCAAGGAGCAGCAATTATGCTTTGAACGAGCCCGTCCGTGCAATCTGCCATCAATTAAATCAATTTTCCTCATACCTACTTTGACTACAATGTTTCTGCTGACGTGTTTCGACAACGACTACTAGAAGTTTTCCGTACCGCCGGACGTTACCAAATAGATTTAGAATATAATAAGTCATATTCATTGAGACAATCATTGTCAGTTGGATAATAAACAAACAAATAACAAATAACAAATGAAACGAAAGCTTCGCCTTTTGGCTGAGAGGCCCGTGTCATCTGGAAACAAAGATTTTTGACACCCTGGTGGTAAATCAGGTAAGTCATAAGTAAAAATGTTAAACAATATTGACTCTTCAGGTATTCTGTCAGACTTCGAATTCTGATAGTTTATCTGCAGTGAGCGATATGATAAATAATTTTGGATCAGTTTAATAATGTACAGAGTGAGTATATGTACGGCATTCTTAAACGAAATTTCGCGGAATTCCGCGGTATTCCGCGGAATTTCAGTATGGCGAAATCTGATTTTCTGATTTCGTTTCGAATCGTTAAATTTCAAAAATTTCGATGGAAAAATCATACTTTTAACGAAATTAAACGGAATTTCGCGGAATATCGACTTTTTTTTTCTTTCAGCCCAAGGCTGGCTCGTCTCCGCTCTCGAAATTATTTTTTAATAATTCCAATCTCCTTATCATAACAAAAATTCGGCTGCGCCGCTCAATAAAGCCATTCAAACCCTACTCAAAATTTTATACAATTCTGTATCTTCAACAGAAACGCATTTAGCTTTCCACTTGAAAATTTCTTCGATGTTTGTTAAAAGCGTTCAAGTATAAAACGTAATGCTTTTCTGGTAATTTAAATAATATTGTTCAGAAAAGTAAAAATAATTTGTAGATCTCATCGTTTTGGTATGTTCTATTATTATTTATTCAGACTAAGGCCAAATTGGCTTGTCTGGTATATAAGAGTCTTCTCCATTCGGCTCGGTCCATGGCTACACGTCGCCAACCACGCAGTCTACGGAGGGTCCGCAAGGCATCTTCCACCTGATCGATTCGCCTTGCCCGCTGCGCACTTCGCCTTCTTGTGCCCGTCGGATCGTTGTCGAGAACCATTTTCATCGGGTTACTGTCCGACATTCTGGCTACGTGCCCGGGCCGCCACAGTCGTCCGATTTTCACGGTGTGAACGATGGATGGTTCTCCCAGCAGCTCATGCAACTCGTGGTTCATTCGCCTCCTGCACGTACCGTCCGTCATCTGCACCCCACCATAGATGGTACGCAGCACTTTCCTTTCGAAAACTCCAAGTGCGCGTTGGTCCTCCACGAGCATCGTCCAGGTCTCGTGTCCGAAGAAGACTACCGGTCTAATGAGTGATTTTTAGATTGTCAGTTTGGTACGGCGACGAACTCTATTTGATCGGAGCGTCTTGCGGAGTCCAAAGTGCGTACGATTTCCAGCCACTATGCGTCTCCGAATTTCTCTGCTGGTATCATTTTCGGCTGTCACCAGTGAGCCCAAGTACACAAATTCTTCTACCACCTCGATTTCGGCACCACCGATGCAAACTCGCGGTGGGTGGCTGACATTGTCTTCTCTTGAAACTCTTCCTGTCATGTACTTCGTCTTCGACGTGCTAATGACTAGTCCGATCCGCTTGGCTTTCCTCTTCAGTCTGATGTAGGCTTCCTCCATCTGCTCAAAGTTACGTGCCATAATATCTATATCGTCGGCGAAGCCAAATAGCTGGACGGACTTATTGAAAATCGTACCACTCGTGTTAATCCTTGCTCTTCGTATTACCCCTTCCAAAGCGATGTTGAATAGCAGACACGAAAGACCATCACCTTGCCGTAACCCTCTGCTGGTTTCGAAGGGACTCGAGAATGCCCCTGAAACTCGAACTACGCACATCATTCGATCCATCGTCGCTTTGATCAACCGTGTCAGTTTATCCGGAAATCCATTTTCGTGCATTAGCTGCCATATCTGGTCCCGATCGATTGTATCTTATGCGGCTTTGTAGTCGATGAATAGATGATGTGTGGCCACGTTGTATTCGCGGCATTTCTGCAGTACTTGGCGAATGGCGAGCACCTGGTCCGTGGTGAAGCGTTGGCCCATAAAACCTGCCTGGTACTACCCCACGAACTCCCTTGCCGTTGCGTTCAGCAATGTGATTGCGCGGTAGTTGCTACAATCCAAATCCAATCCAAATCCAATCCAAATCCAATCCAAATCCAATCCAAATCCAATCCAAATCCAATCCAAATCCAATCCAAATCCAATCCAAATCCAATCCAAATCCAATCCAAATCCAATCAAATCAATCCAAATCCAATCAAACCAATCAAATCAATCCAAATCAATCAAATCCAATCAAATCCAATCCAAACCAATCCAAATCTAATCTAAACCAATCCAAATCAATCCAAATCAATCCAAATCAATCCAAACCAAATCAATCCAAACCAAATCCAATCCAATCCAATCCAAACCAATCCAAATCCAATCCAAATCAATCCAAATCAATCCAAATCCAATCAAATCCAATCCAAATCCTATACAAATCCAATCCAAATCAATCAAATCCAATCCAAATCAATCCAAACCAATCAAATCCAATCCAGTCAATCCAAATCCAGTCCAAACCAATCCAAATCCAATCCAACCAGTCCAAATCCAGTCAGACCAATCCAGATCCAGTCCAGATCCAGTCAGATCCAGTCCAAATCCAATCCAAATCAATCCAAACCAGTCCAAATCCAGTCAAATCCAGTCCAGATCCAGTCAAAATCAAGTCCAAATCCAGTCCAGGTCAATCCAAATCCAACCAAATCCAGTCAAATCAGATCAATCCAGTCAAGTCCAGTCAGTCCAGATCCAGTCAAACCAATCCAAATCCAGATCAGTCCAGGTCAGTCCAAACCAGTCCAGATCCAATCCAAATCCAACCAAACCAATCCAAATCCAGTCAAACCAAGTCCAAACCAATCCAGGTCAGTCCAGATCCAGTCAATCCAAGTCCAATCAGTCAGATCCAAGTCCAATCCAGTCAGATCCAGTCCAAATCAATCCAAACCAGATCCAGTCCAGGTCAGTCAAGTCCAGTCCAAACCAGTCAAATCCAACCAAATCAATCCAAACCAATCAAATCAATCCAAACCAATCCAAATCAATCAGGTCAATCCAAATCCAATCCAAACCAAACCAGTCAAATTCAATCAAATCCAAATCCAATCGATCAAATCCAACCCAATCCAATCAAACCAATCCAAATCAATCCAAACCAATCAAACCCAGTCCAAATCCAGTCCAAATCAATCAAATCCAATCAAACCAATCCAAATCCAGTCAAATCAATCCAAATCCAGTCAAATCAATCCAAACCAATCCAAATCCAATCCAAATCCAATCCAAATCAATCCAGTCAATCAAATCCAGTCCATCCAGTCAATCAATCCAAATCCTATCCAAATCCAGTCCACATCGGTCAAGATCCAGTCCAAATCCAATCCAAATCCAATCCAAATCCAATCGAAAGTCCAGTCAAATCAATCCAATCAATCCAAATCCAATCCAAATCCAGTCCAAATCCAGTCAAATCCAATCCAAACCAGTCAAATCCAAGTCAAATCCAATCCAGATCCAATCAAAACCTGTCCAGATCCAATCCATCCAAATCCAATCCAAATCAGTCCAAACCAGTCAAATCCAATCGAAATCCAGTCCAAATCAATCCAAACCAATCCAAATCCAGTCCAAACCAATCCAAATCAATCCAAATCCAGTCCAAATCCAATCCAAATCCAGTCAAAACCTATCCAAATCCAGTCCACATCCAATCCAAATCCAGTCGAAACCAATCCAAACCAGTCCAAACCAATCCAAATCAATCGAAACCAATCCAAATCAATCCAAATCAATCCAAGATCAGTCAAATCCAATCCAAATCCAATCCAAATCCAATCCAAAACCTATCCAAATCCAATCCACATCCAATCCAAATCCAATCCAAATCCAATCCAAATCCAATCCAATCCAAATCCAATCAAAATCCAATCCAATCAAAATCTAATCCAATCCAAACCCAAATCCAATCCAAATCCAAATCCAATCCAAATCCAATCAAAATCCAATCCAAATCCAATCCAAACCAATCCAAATCCAATCCAAATCCAATCCAAATCCAAGCCAAATCCAAGCCAAATCCAATCCTATCAAAACCCAATTAAAATCCAATCCAATTCCAGTCCAAATCGAATCGAAATGTAATTCAAGTTAAGTCTTAATCCAATACAACTTCAATCCAAGTCAAATACAAATCCAATTCAAAAGTAAATCAAATCTAGGAACTTTTTTTCCTAATAATGGCTTTGTAAATATGATATTTGAAACCTGATTCCAAAACCAATTCTTTCATCCAATCTTGTAATTTCGTTTAAAATTTTTACATTTGTATCAAACAAATAATCCAACTCGTCATCTGTTTATTTTATAAGCTTTTTTTCTACTTTTTGGAGACGCATTATTCTTTAACTTTCCATCTTTTTTTTGCACTTTGTTTTGTCGCCCGGCCTACTCCTCTGCCCTTCCATCAGGGAGCCTACTGGAGCCGCCAGATTTTGTCATTGCATTTTTTGTTTTGGATGCCATCTTTTTTGCATTTTTTTTTGTCACCCGGCCTACTCCTCTGCCCTCCCGTCAGGGAGCATATCGGAGACGCTGGCCTTTTCCGATTCTTTGTTTTTTTATTGTGCCGTCTCTTTTGCACTTTTTTTGTCACCCGGCCTATTCCACTGCCCTTCCGTCAGGGAGCCTACCGGGGAAATTTCTGTTTATAATTTTTTTCATATTTGCTCTCTGTATCTTCCATTTTTTCCTTACCGTTACCTGATTACACCCTTCACTACGTATCTTATATTTCCCGGAGCACTACAAAACAAAGTCATCCGAAAAACCGAGGTTCCAATTTAAATCCAAGACGAGATTACTAGGCTCGTCCGTTCGTCGCAACAATACTCAGCAAACTGATTCACTCTTTGCTTTGACACGATTAATCGAAATGTTTCCGGCTAAGGTAGCTTGCTACCCATTCGAAAGAAATACACACCAAAAAAGCGTATTCAAATTTAACTGATTGCCAATACCAAAATGCAGTACAGTGAATCACTTTTTGTTGATACTTTATAGACCTGATCGTATCTACTACAGGGCAGATGAGGGAGCTGTAGTGATGTAGATTTTCTCCACGCCCATCGGCGTGTCCTTCACAGATGGTACAGCCCAGCCGTGACTTGACTGCGATCGGCTGCCCCAAGACGAGCCCAATATGAGCGTGATTGGTTCCAACTTTCAACCAGTATGTGGGGCCGTATATCTCGGTCGGAGGAGTTTGGTCGAATGAAGAACAACAAAGCCTCAAGTAATTACCCAGATTTTGGAGATGGAGGTTGTTCCACGGAAGAAGATGAAAGTTGCCAGGTGTCCCATCTACAAAGCAGGCTACATGCCATGCGTCACTGCGTCAGGTATCGGAAATGCCGCGAACACAACGTACTCAAGAATTATCTATTAATCGATCTCAAAGCAGCAAATGATACAATCAATCGATCAGCTAAGGCAGCTTATACACGAAGACGGATTTTCGGATAAGCTGACACGGTTGGTCAAGGAGACCGATGGATCGGGTGATGTGCGTAGTTCGAGTTTCAGGGGCATTTTCGAGTTCCTTTAATACACACAAAGAGCTACGGCACGCGTCTTTCTTGCCAGTTATCCAGGGATTGATAATGTTTCTTGAAGGTTAAATATCATAACACTGAACACAAATTTAGTTGAAAATGTTTAACCAAATACCAATTCCATAACCAGATTGGTTCCGATATATCTCAATCTGTGAGAACTATGATCTTGTCGACAACTAAAAAGTTGTTTCAAAGCTATGATGTTGAGTTCAGTTATGATAGTTATGATTTAGTTTTTCAAATGCTACGGATTTCAAATGTTGAACACGTTCATTGTTCATCCCTGGTCGCGCTCAAATGATTTGGAAAATCGATTCTAACCCCCTTCATCATTATTTTTCTTTGTAGCCGCATATCTTTTTACTTATCCAAGGAAAGCTACTTATATGTGTTTCGATTTGGAACACAAGAAAGGAAAAAAAGAAAAGAAAAAAAAAAGGAACAAAAACTCTACACGTTTGATGATTGATAACATATTGTCCAACATCCAATAAAGCAACTTATTGAAGAATATCAATAATGACCGCAATAAACATATTATTGAGCCCCAATATTAGTTACTCACCAGTCAGAATGATAAATATTCTTCGCCTCACGGTAGTAAGACACGCATTACATCAGGAGAAAGTTCGTACAGAGTCGTCGTCCGAGGAAACCTCCCATAAAGCAAAGACCAAGAGCATGTGGTGCGTTCCGTTGGTTGGTTGTTTGGAACGAGGAAATAAAAAGACCGTAAAATTTGTCCACCAACAAATTATTATGCTGTGCCAGCCAAAAACAAAAACAAAAAGGGGGAGAAACGTTGGGAGAGCGATGGTTTATGCACTCCGTTCGACATAATTCATGATAAAAACCAATAAAATTATCATTTCCCTCTGCTGCTCTGCTCCGGGCCAGCGTGTGGTGTTCTTTTCTCATAACTCACATATCGCTGTACCCACTGCTCCGGAGTTCCGGAGTTCGGTGCCCTTTTATGGAAGAATATTAAGAAGCCTTTTTCGTCATAATCCGGCCTGGCAAGTTTTCGGTTTTTGGGACCACAGCTTCCACAAACAAACTTAAACGATGGTGATTACAATCTCTACGATCGGATGGTGCGGGATCGTCAGCAGATAGATCTAAAGATGTATACGGTGTAGGTAGATGGATTAAATTACTCAAAGCTGGACTCTGATTCCGTAATCGGCTGTTTTCCTATGGCAAACCTTATTTTTGTAGCACATTGTCTTAAATTGGAAATAATTTTATTGGACATTTGCTCCAATGCCTCAAAATTGTTTTTTTTTTTATTTATTGGTATTATACCAGGGGGTAACAAATTATACTTATTTCGTAAAATTAAAAATGTTTTCTGAACTAGCTCTAGCTGTGGAGTTCGAAGCACAGCATTGCATTATTTGGCATGCCTAATTTACCCCTGATCCACAGAGCGACGACCTCGGTTTCCTACACAGAACGCAGATCCAATCAGCAAACACCGAACGACTTCGTGCCATTATTTCATTTGCTCATTTAAACAATTTCACGTTCTCCTGTTCGGTTTGCGTCCGAACAAATTGTCGGGACCAGCTTTAAGAACGTCTCCCGAACCGAACACGGCTGGGGTACCTTCCGTGCCCTCGATTCTGGACCATAAAGAGCGCCCACAATGCGCTAGCATACCTTCGATCCCCTTGCTGCCGTCATTGTACCACTTCATTCCATTTCTCAATTTCGTGCTAGATTCCCGATAAGCCAATTTTGCATTCCTTCCGTTACTGTCCGCGCCGCGTGGAATCCTGCCGCCTGCCCATCCGTAACTCATCGATGGTGAGGAAACAAATTTCAATTTAATTCTTTTCGCCACCTTCACGCGCTCCGGTCGGGTCCGACTACTGCTGACTGGTCCAGTCCGTGTCGTGCTGTAAAAATTCCATCCATTTCTGGTCGCCGCAGCGCGCATTTTCCTCGCCAAAGCTCTCAATTCCATAAATGGGAAACCATATGCGAGGCATCGTGGATGTCGTCGCTGTCATTGTCGTAAACGGTGTATAACTGAGGGGCGGCATGGGGGAAAGATTTTCCTCCTCTGAGCTATTTCATTAGTTAATGGCTACCCAATCTTCCAATGTGGGTATTTCGCAGTCAGTTCAGGGCCAGCGATGATGGGGTAAAGTTCGAAGTGGAAAACGAAGACGACGGAGCGGTAATGGATGCAAGGAGCTCTATACTGTTCGGTTACTGAACTAGCGCAAAGCTCAAGGTCGCATGTGCCAAACCAATTTGCATTAAACTCGCCATTGCCAACCATTTCTCTAGAATGGCGCTGATTGCGATTTGCGAGTGTATCCAACGAGTTACAGTAGTTTTGTCGCCATTTGAAGGCTTATCAGAAAGCTTAATCCCGAGCGCAGAGTGCTTCAATTCTGAAAACATAATGAAGATTCGCTTTGTATCTTGGGAGGCCGATGTATGTTTTCTTTCGTTGTAATGCAAATCGAACACAGTATTTTTGTCTTACAAAAACTGTTCAAACTGAATAAGCTTTTATCTTTTCTAACTATAACTACAATGTTGTGTCATTTAAAAGCTAAACATAATTTAAAAAACAAATTAAATGTCCTTTCTTGTAGAGGCATCGAGCTTATAAAAGCATCTAAACGTGAGGATGTTTTGATAGAAGGTTGCTCTTTCCGCGGCGGAGGTGGGAAGACCGAAATCCTGTTCGATTTTTTCACTTACTGCGAATGACACGATACGCGTACTTGATATGGACTACGAATTTTGTTGGCAAAAAATCGAGAAAGGATATGAACCTTGCGAATGTTAATTACTAACTGACATCAACTGGTTTGCATATAATATTATACATATAGAAATTCAGTTTAAAGCGAAAGAATTATCCGATCATGATCTTGACCGGTTCCTCCCATTAACAGTAGGCTAACGAAAAGGAAGACCTACATATTTATAATATTGATATTGCGCGGAAATGGGATAAATAGTGATAACACTTACTTCGTATCAGAAGAGTATTATAGATTGGGAGAACCAACGCCGGTCCCTGTTGAAAGGTCGACCCTTTCAACTGCCAGATGCAACCAATAATGTAGAAGTATCTTAGGTTTAGAGTTCGTCGATAGCTTTCGGATTTTGTCGTCGTCGTTCGGGAGACTCGATGGCCTTCTAAAGGGTGTATTCGATAAAAATGGCACACACATATTTACTTACCAAAATTAAACCGATTATCGGATTTTCATGAAATTTTCAGGGAATGAAAAACTTTTAATGAGTTATGATTTGCAGCATTTGTTTTATTCGATTTCAACACCCATTTCGAATGCGCATACATTCCTTTTCACTCCACCCATCAAATTTTGTACAATCGATTTTCCCAGTGTTTTTGTTGTTTTTACCCAAATTTTATTCAACTCCAGCTCTATTTTACTTATTTTGGGATGTTTGCGAAGTTTTGTCTTCACAATTGCCCAGAATTTTTCAATCGGGTGAAGTTCCAGTGAATTTGGTAAGTTCATATATTTTGGCCAAATTTAACTCCGTTAGCTCGGTACCACTCAACACGTTTCTAGCGTAGGGGCAGGACGCCAGATCAGGTCAAAACAAAGTTGACACTTTGTATTTTCTTATGGATAGTAAAATACGCTTCTTGAAGCACTCTTCGGTATAAATCGTACCGTTGATTGTTCCGGAAGTAGTGAAGGGAACGGCACATCTGCAAAACATCTGCCTTCATTGCAAATATTGTTAACTTCTTTGTTCGGACATCCTCCGAAATATCTAACTTAGACTTGGCAACAAAATATTCTTGCCCTGGAAGTTGACGGAAGTCAGCCTCGACGTAGGTTTCATCATCCATCACGATGCAACACAATTTGGTGAACAACATCATATAAAATTTCCAGGTGCGAGTTTTAGCAGTGATGTTTCGCTTTTCATTTAAGTTTGGGGTTTTTTGCATCTTGTAAACATATAACCTAGCACACTTCATGGTTTTCTGCACAAAACCAACCGACACCTTGGACTTTTTAGCGAAATCTCAAATGGACACGTATTGGAACTTCTTGGGCTGTTGAACCACTCCGAGTCATTTTACTGTCCATTCACTTCCTTCATTTGAACACTCAGACACTCCTTGAAGATTCTCATTACACGAGATACAGTTGAATTTGCAATCCCAAGCTTGTTAGCGATCGATCGGAGGGACGCCTACGGATTTTGATGGTTGATGCACACATTTTTGTCCCTGTCGATCTCTTGTTCCGGCATCATGATCGTAACCACTGTATGAATAACTAAGAAACTCTGCAGATGTAAACAATACACTATGAATAAGATTTGCTCAAATTTTCAGGTGTTTTACTCAAACGGTTCAAAAGTTACAGAAGATTTTTGGTGTGCCATTTTTATCGAATACACCCTTTACAATTCCTCTGCCTCACGAAACCACCAGTTGGCCAACTTGATCACCGATACAATCATGATGGTGATAAGCTTCACTACGAGAAATGACGTTGCATCTCGCATCTGGTTTGTTGAGTCCTCCACCTTGAAGTCAGCAGGTTGGACATGCTCAATGTTAATCCATTAGAGCAGTCGTCGATGAACAGCACATGCCACACAAACATTCCTTTTTTTTTAATTCATTAAATACAAATACTTACACGGTTCAGAGGCCCTAGGGCATCGCGCAGCACATAGTGTACTACGATGGAAGAAGTTGTGGCCAATCGCGTCGTCCTGCTCAGTGGACGGTTGGCTCACTGGTAGTAGACTTGTGCGCCGATTGAGAATTTGTCGGCGGCGGTGTGATAGATTATTTTCAACCAGCGCCAGCGGCGTGCCGGCGTTGGTAATAAACGGCGGCGTGAAACGGCGTGAGCCTTTTTCAAGCCATAAGAATTTTCCGAAATTCATCCACAAACTCCACCACGAAGCGCTCTGAAATCTGCTCCAGGAATTCCTACGGAAGTTCCTCCAGGATTTCTTTCGGAAGTTCCTCCGGGAATTCCTCCGGAAGTTCCTCCGGAAGTTCCTCCGGAAATTCCTCCGGAAGTTCCTCCGGAAATTCCTCCGGAAGTTCCTCTGGGAATTCTTCCGAAAATTCCTCCGGAAGTTCCTCCGCGAATTCCTACGGAAGTTCCTCCGAGAATTCCTCCGGAAGTTCCTCCGGGAATTCCTCCGGAAGTTCCTCCGGGAATTTCTCCGGTAGTTCTTCCGGAAGATCCTCCAGGAATTCCTACGGAAGTTCCTCCAGGATTTCTCTCGGAAGTTCCTCCGGGAATTCCTCCGGAAGTTCCTCCGGACTTTCCTCCGGAAGTTCCTCCGGGAATTCTTCCGAAAATTCCTCCGGAAGTTCCTCCGGGAATTCCTCCGGAAGTTCCTCCGAGAATTCCTCCGGAAGTTCCTCCGGGAATTCCTCCGGAAGTTCCTCCGGGAATTTCTTCGGTAGTTCCTCCGGAAGATCCTCCAGGAATTCCTACGGAAGTTCCTCCAGGATTTCTCTCGGAAGTTCCTCCGGGAATTCCTCCGGAAATTCCTCCGGAAGTTCCTCCGGGAATTCTTCCGAAAATTCCTCCGGAAGTTCCTCCAAGAAGTTCCTCCGGGAATTCCTCCGGGAATTCCTCCGGAAGTTCCTCCGAGAATTCCTCCGGAAGTTCCTCCGGGAACTCCTCCGGAAGTTCCTCCGGGAATTCCTCCGGAAGTTCCTCCAGGAACTCCTCCGGAAGTTTCTCCACGAACTCCTCCGGAAGTTCCTCTGGGAATTCCTCCGGAAGTTCCTCCGGGAATTCCTCCGGAAGTTCCTCCGGGAATTCCTCCGGAAGTTCCTCCGGGAATTCCTCCGGAAGTTCCTCCGGGAATTCCTCCGGAAGTTCCTCCGGGAATTCCTCCGGAAGTTCCTCCGGAAGTTCCCCCGGGAATTCCTCCGGAAGTTCCCCCGGGAATTCCTCCGGAAGTTCCCCCGGGAATTCCTCCGGAAGTTCCCCCGGGAATTCCTCCGGAAGTTCCCCCGGGAATTCCTCCGGAAGTTCCCACGGGAATTCCTCCGGAAGTTCCCCCGGGAATTCCTCCGGAAGTTCACCGGGAATTCCTCCGGAAGTTCCTCATGGAATTCCTCCGGAAGTTCCCACGGAATTCCTCCGGAAGTTCCTCCGGGAATTCCTCCGAAGTTCCTCGGGAATTCCTCCGGAAGTTCCCCCGGGAATTCTTCCGGAAGTTCCTCAGGAATTCCTCCGGAAGTCAATTCGGAAGTTCCTCCGGGAATTCCTCCGGAAGTTCCTCTAGGAATTCCTCCGAAAGTTCCTTCCGAATTCTCCTCTGGAAGTTCCTCCGGAATTCCTCCGGAAGTTCCTCCGGGAATTCCTCCGAAGTTCCTCCGGAATTCCTCCGGAAGTTCCTCCGGAATTCCTCCGGAAGTTCCTCCGGGAATTCCTCCGGAAGTTCCTCACGGAATTCCTCCGGAAGTTCCTCCGAATTCCTCGGAAGTTCCTCCGGGAATTCCTCCGGAAGTTCCTCCGGGAATTCCTCCGGAAGTTCCTCCGGGAATTCCTCCGGAAGTTCCTCCGGAATTCCTCCGGAAGTTCCTCCGGGAATTCCTCGGAAGTTCCTCCGGAATTCCTCCGGAAGTTCCTCAGGAATTCCTCCGGAAGTTCCTCCGGGAAGTCCTCCGTAAGTTCCTCCAGGAATTCCTCCGGAAGTTCCTCCGGGAATTCCTCCTGAATTTCCTCCGGAATTCCTCCGGAAGTTCCTCAGGAATTCCTCCGGAAGTTCCTCCGGGAATTCCTCCGGAAGTTCCTCCGGAAATTCCTCCGGAAGTTCCTCCGGGAATTCCTCCGAAATTTCCTCCGGAAGTTCCTCCGGGAATTCCTCCGGAAGTTCCTCCGGGAATTCCTCCGGAAGTTCCTCCGGGAATTCCTCCGGAAGTTCCTCAGGGAATTCCTCCGGAAGTTCCTCCGGGAATTCCTCCGGAAGTTCCTCCGGGAATTCCTCCGGAAGTTCCTCCGGGAATTCCTCCGGAAGTTCCTCGAATTCCTCCGGAAGTTCCTCCGGGAATTCCTCCGGAAGTTCCTCCGGAATTCTCTCGGAAGTTCCTCCGAATTCCTCGGAAGTTCCTCGGGAATTCCTCCGGAAGTTCCTCAGGAATTCCTCCGGAAGTTCCTCCGGGAATTCCTCCGGAAGTTCCTCCGGGAATTCCTCCGGAAGTTCCTCCGGGAATTCCTCCGGAAGTTCCTCCGAATTCCTCCGGAAGTTCCTCCGGAATTCCTCGGAAGTTCCTCCAGGAATTCCTCCGGAAGTTCCTCCGGAATTCCTCCGGAAGTTCCTCCGGGAATTCCTCCGGAAGTTCCTCCGGGAATTCCTCCGGAAGTTCCTCAGGGAATTCCTCGGAAGTTCCTCCGAATTCCTCCGGAAGTTCCTCCGGGAATTCCTCCGGAAGTTCCTCCAGGAATTCCTCCGGAAGTTCCTCAGAATTCCTCCGGAAGTTCTCCGAATTCCTCCGGAAGTTCCTCCGGGAATTCCTCCGGAAGTTCCTCCGAATTCCTCCGGAAGTTCCTCCGGGAATTCCTCCGGAAGTTCCTCCGAATTCCTCCGGAAGTTCCTCCGGAATTCCTCCGGAAGTTCCTCGGAAGTTCCTCCGAGGAATTCCTCCGGAAGTTCCTCCGGGAATTCCTCCGGAAGTTCCTCCAGGAATTCCTCCGGGAAGTTCTCGGAAGTTCTCCGGGAATTCCTCCGGAAGTTCCTCCAGGAATTCCTCCGGAAGTTCCTCCGAATTCCTCCGGAAGTTCCTCCGGGAATTCCTCCGGAAGTTCCTCCGGGAATTCCTCCGGAAGTTCTCCGAATTCCTCCGGAAGTTCCTCAGGAATTCCTCCAGTTCCTCGGGAATTCCTCGGAAGTTCCTCCGGAATTCCTCCGGAAGTTCCTCCAGGAATTCCTCCGAAGTTCCTCAGGAATTCCTCCGGAAGTTCCTCCGAATTCCTCCGGAAGTTCCTCCGGGAATTCCTCCGGAAGTTCCTCCGGAATTCCTCCGGAAGTTCCTCCGGGAATTCCTCCGGAAGTTCCTCCGGGAATTCCTCCGGAAGTTCCTCCGAATTCCTCCGGAAGTTCCTCCAGGAATTCCTCCGGAAGTTCCTCCGGAATTCCTCCGGAAGTTCCTCCGGGAATTCCTCCGGAAGTTCCTCCGAATTCCTCCGGAAGTTCCTCCGGGAATTCCTCGAAGTTCCTCCGGAATTCCTCCGGAAGTTCCTCCGAATTCCTCGGAAGTTCCTCCGAATTCCTCGGAAGTTCCTCCAGGAATTCCTCCGGAAGTTCCTCCGGGAATTCCTCCGGAAGTTCCTCCGAATTCCTCCGGAAGTTCCTCCGGGAATTCCTCCGGAAGTTCCTCAAGGAATTCCTCCGGAAGTTCCTCCGGGAATTCTCCGGTTCCTCGGAAGTTCCTCCGGAATTCCTCCGGGAATTCCTCGGAAGTTCCTCAGGAATTCCTCGGAAGTTCCTCCGGGAATTCCTCCGGAAGTTCCTCCGGGAATTCCTCCGGAAGTTCCTCCGGGAATTCCTCCGGAAGTTCCTCCGAATTCCTCCGAAGTTCCTCCGGAATTCCTCCGGAAGTTCCTCAGGAATTCCTCCGGAAGTTCCTCCGAATTCCTCCGGAAGTTCCTCCGGAAGTTCCTCCGGGAATTCCTCCGGAAGTTCCTCAGGAATTCCTCCGGAAGTTCCTCCGGAATTCCTCCGGAAGTTCCTTCCTCCGGAAGTTCCTCCGGGAATTCCTCCGGAAGTTCCTCCGGGAATTCCTCCGGAAGTTCGTCAGGAATTCCTCCGGAAGTTCCTCCGGGAATTCCTCCGGAAGTTCCTCCGGGAATTCCTCGGAAGTTCCTCCGGGAATTCCTCCGGAAGTTCCTCCGGGAATTCCTCGGAAGTTCCTCAGGAATTCCTCCGGAAGTTCCTCCGGGAATTCCTCGGAAGTTCCTCCGGAATTCCTCCGGAGTTCCTCCAGGAATTCCTCCGGAAGTTCCTCCAGGAATTCCTCCGGAAGTTCCTCCGGGAATTCCTCCGGAAGTTCCTCCGGGAATTCCTCCGGAAGTTCCTCCGGGAATTCCTCCGGAAGTTCCTCCGGGAATTCTTCCGGAAGTTCCTCCAAAACCTTACAGGGTTTTCTGGGAAATTTCCTTAAAAACTCCTCCGAAATATCATAAGGAAAATACTCCTAAAATTATCCCACTTTATCTTCTGACTTCTTTAGAAATTCTCCAAGAATTCTCTCAAAAGTACCTACAAGAATATCCGCGAAAATTCCTTCATGAACTCTTCCAAAAATATCTTTATATGTTTTCCCAGAATTTTCTCTACAGAATTCTCCAAGGAACTACTCCATGAAATTCATCTTTCATGAAGAATTCACGCCTGAATTTTTGTGAGAATATCCAAAGGAGTTCATAAAAGAATTTGATGATCAATTCATGGAGCATTTCTGGAAAAAAATCGCAAAGGAATTCCTGATTCAAACCTCAGAAGAAATTTTTATATAAATTCTTAAATGAATGTCGTGTGCATTTCCCGACGGCCTTACAGTAGAAATTTTCGAGGAAATTCCAAAAAGAGTTACTGTTGAAATTATGGAATTAGACGTATTAGTTCGTTAAGAATTAAAAAAAAAGGATTGTCGAGTTTCGAGACAAAATTTTTAAATGAAGCTCTGAAATACTTTTTGACTGAAATATTTTAGTACGTACTACCGAAGAAGTTCTAGTAGCAATTCCTTGAATTCCTGAAGAACGATTCCCTTATTTTCTGAATAATTAAATGTCAGGTCCATTTTGTTTGAATAAATATAGTTTTGTTCATAACAAGGGACCTAGTTGGTTCCCAACAAACAATGAATATGCTACTTTTTTAGCTGAAAAAGCTTCAGTTCTTTAGTTAAGTTCTTAAGCTACTTCCAATTTTGTTGGGTCTAGACTTTACTGGAAATGAGAATATATGCTGCATATATTGTCATATGAACTTGGCTGAAAATATGTATTTACGACAGAAGCTAGATAAATCTTGACTCAATAGTAAAAATGCCAAATAATAAAAAATATTCAGCGGCGTAGTCAATTTTATTCCCCGGTTTCTGTCCGCACGTTTAGGACACGGATGTGGCAATCGTCTTCGTGAATTATGTTTATGATCCTTCCGTACTTCCATAGAGGCGGAAGACCATCTTCTTCAACTAGTACCATTGTACCGATGTTGACGTTGTCCCAAATGCGTGTCCGTTAAATGGTAAATTTTAGTGCGTAGATGTAGGCCAGACAGAGGTATTCTGCTGCCAACCGTTTGCATATTCGCCGGAGAAGCTCTCAAATTTTGCTGGTATCCATCCAGTCGATTTCGAGGAACATCCGAGAGGTCGGGTTCAGGAGTGAGCACTTCGAGATCGTTCGGGTCGGAAGAGAGCGGCATCAGCGGCCGCGAGTTCAAACAGGCTTCGATGCTTGGTAGCAGAATGAAGAAGTCGTCCTAATAAAGGACCGTGTTTCCGACGAATCGACGGAAGTGATTCTTGAAGGACTTGACTGCCGCCTCGCACAAGCCGCCGAAGTTTGGGCTGCGAGGCGGCATGAACTTAAAGTTTATTCCTTCGCACACACATTGGTGAACTATTCCATTCTGGAGCTGAACGAAACTGTTTGTCCAATTCCTTTAATTCCTTCGCGGCTAAACCGATGCAGCGCTGCTTTGAACGCCGAAGTGGAGAGGTCATAGACCAGCAGACAAAAATAGCTGCCAGCAGCTGCTCGAGATTACGAGGACGGCAGCGAAAGCAGCTTATGCAGGAGTGCACAACACTTCTTGCCAGATCCCGTAGACGAAGAGGCCAAAATCTTTCCCGGACGCATGCCGCAAGAAGTTGAGGTCCAGCGTGCAGGTTCTTCAGGCGGTAGTACGAAACAATCGAAATCGTTAGAGGGTGTTGCGCTGGCAGAATAATCGGATGTTTCCTGTCGTTGAAGATGGCCGCATGTCTCAGGTGGCCTTGAAGTCCTAGAATCCCATCAACGAGAATCGGGGTGAAATTCCATAGTTTCGAGTTTGGTTCGACTTGACCGTGTGTAGCTACCGCAGCAATATCTTTAGCGAAAACTTCATTTTGTGCTAGTCGAACTAAATTGTTGGAAGCTTCAATGAGCTCCAACATTTGTAGAAAACCTGACGATTGATCTGGGCGGTTACTTGGCTTGCTGTTGTGATTGAAGCGACGCAGCAGAGCAACAATACGAATAAGTGCCGGAAATGACGATCAAATCTAGCAGTAATACTTTTCTCTCTTCAAGTAGCTCGTGTGGCAAGTCGAATGAGGTTTTTTGGAGTTCGAGGTGGCCAAAACCAAGACGGTTGACTATGCCATGGTGGGCCATTCCACCAGGATGTGCTTTTTTGAAGCTGAGCTGGATACGTGCCGCGAGAAATGCACCCAAACACCGTCGGCGGTGAGATATGGCACCTCGGTGAAGGATGATCATCGAATCTGTCCAAAACAAGGCCTTGACTTTCAACGCTGTACTTGTTTGAACCTTGTTGTACAAATGGCTCAAGAGAAGGGCTAATGAGAGTTCAAGACGTGCTAAACAGATGCGCTTCTGCCTTCTGGAATCGCCGATCAAACGGACAAAATGTAGAATGCACAAATTTAAAAAATCTTCAATGCAATCTACCTGATCTAAGCGAAAAGTTGAATAATATGTTCAGAATATGCTTTTGGACTAAAATTTAGAATCTTAAGGTTCGGAAGCCTCCGTTTAAGAGGCATGAAGGATTTTTTCAGGAAAGCTCAGTTGCTTCGTTCTTCTTATATGACTCTACATTCTAACTGGAACTTGGCCTGCTTTTCAACTTAGTATTTTATAAGCATTTCCTCAGTTATTAATTGAATGCTCTCTATGTCCGCCATTGTATGAATATGTATCTTGAGTGGCAAGTACAATAGATACACTATGCCCAGGGAGTCGAAAATGTTTCGCACCCAAAAACATCCTAGATCGGACCAAGAATCGAACTCCCCATCTCCGGATTGGCAATCCTACGCCTTTGCACGCAAGGTTATCTGGACACCCCGGTTGCTTCGTTGCAAGAGGATTAGAAGCATCCTTCAACGCTTCTCGGAAGCCTTCTCACATTAGTTCGAAGACCTCCTTTCAAGATGTTCAGAAGCCTTTTTTCAAAAGTTTCGGAAGCCTTCTTTCAAGAGGCTTGGAAGCCTCCTTTCAAATGGCTTGGAAGCCTCTTTTAAAATGGCTTGGAAGCCTCTTATCAAAAGGCTTGGAAGCCTCTTTTCAACCGGCTTGGAAGCCTCTTTTCAAAAGCCTTGGAAGCCTTCTTTCAAGAGGCTTGGAAGCTTTCTTTCAACCGGCTTGGAAGCCTCCTTTCAAGATGCTAGTAAGCCTTCTTTTAAGAGGCTTGGTAGCCTCATTTCAAGAGGCTTGGTAGCTTCCTTTCAAGAGGCTTGGTAGCCTCCTTTCAAGAGGCTTGGTAGCCTCCTTTCAAGAGGCTTGCTAGCCTCCTTTCAAGAGGCTTGGAAGCCTCCTTTCAAGAGGCTTGGTAGCCTCCTTTCAAGAGGCTTGGTAGCCTCCTTTCAAGAGGCTTGGTAGCCACCTTTCAAGAGGCTTGGTAGCCTCCTTTCAAGAGGCTGGGAAGTCTCCTTTCAAGAGGCTTGGTAGCCTCCTTTCAAGAGGCTTGGAAGTCTTTTTTTAAGCTCTTTTTATAAGTGGGTCGGAAGGCTTCTTTCAAATGGCACGAAAGCCAACTTTTAAGAAGCTTGAAAAACTACTTTCGCAAGTGAAAGAAAAATACTCGGTGGACATAATTGGGTTGATACCGCGGCTGGGGACACCATTGAACCCTTGGTTGATTCGGTAGACCATTCGATTCAAACTCCAGGACAATTTGGAGACCTTACAACATCTCATACACCCAGATTTAAGACGCAAGTGAAAGGCAGATACTCGGAGAACATAATTGGGTTGTTACCGCGGCTGGGGATATCATGGAAGTCTTGGTTGATTCGGCAGACCATTTGATACAAACTTCAGGACAATTTGGAGACCTTACAACATCTCATACACCCAGATTTAAGCCAAATTTGGAGATATTAGAATAACCGCGGCTAGGGACATCATGAAAGGCTTTTATGGAAAAGATTCTTCGCCTAGTTCAACTCTTATTAATCTTAAATTTAAAAGTTTGAATTATCGTAAATATAATTTAGAATTGTCTTCATTCAATCGTTGACGTTCTTCAAAACTTTCATTTCCACAGACAATTGGATTAAAAACGTATTCCGGTAATCATTATGAAATAGAATAACACTAAATATCTTCATATCTTTGTTCAATTGCCTGTCACTGTTTCCGCACTTCGCATAAAACGGAGCAAGACGACAAAACTCCAAACGCCATCAGCCAAATGTGACATTCCAACATAACGATTCTGCACATTTGCCGCCGTTGATTGGGCTGCTGATAAAAAACCCCTCTCCCTCTCACTCTTTCGTCCAAAACTTTTCACCATTCGAAAGATGATGTGCTTTTTGCATGCAGCCCCATAAAACTCAAACGAGGAGATTGGTTAACGTTCACGGACGAAGGAGGGTGCATCATCATTACGATCCGAAACTATTAGAAATTGAGCGATTGGAATTGAATGCGAAGAACGTTTCCAGCGATAAGGAATATCGTTATGCTTGTGAACTCGTTTCGATTCCGTCGTCAGACAACGAAACTGTGTGGATGTGGAAGAAGCAACTTTTTTTTTTGCATTGCTAATGAAATCCATTTCTTCGTTTTGTGATTCCGCTCGTTAGTGAAAATGGATAATTGGGGGCGATTTCAATCAAGGATCAGTTTGACAACGTTTAAAATTCATCAACTTAGTCGCATATTCTACTATGTGCGATTATTTCCGTGCCCGAAACCTCCCACTTCGTCAGAGTCAACGCGAGAGTGCCCATTCATTGGTCGTTATTAATCCAATTAGCCTTGTGAAGAAGGACTTCGGCCCGTCCCATAAGAAAGCCTCCGAGCCATAGCTTGGCAGAGAAAAGCATAGGGCAGTCAATAAACGTCACCGGGGCATAAATCTCCCGGGACTGAACCTGTCAACGAGTGTAGATTTGCCGCCGGAAAATCGAGCTGCCATTCGCTAATCGTCGTTGCCGACAGTGCTTTGAGTATGCGCGCTTGTTCACTACTTCGGTGGTTCTCAATTTCTATTCGCACGGAATCTAAAACCACACAATCTCAATCAGTTCAACCCGCTTATGGAGAAACACTGGCCCGCTGTGGGAGTGTTTGCTCTCAGAGCATTTCTCTATATTTACAATTATGAAAAATAGACTTTTGTAAACGACCCTCCTTTCCGTGGGCTGGGCGCACACCAGCGACGTTGATGGGCAGCCTGCGGGAACGCAAGAAACGTGACTTCTTCCAAACGAATTGCTACAACACCATAGACAGTCGAGCCTCTGGAGAGCCGGAGACATCCCACTCGGAATCGTTGGCTACGGGTCTAATTGAAAGATAAATGCTGCAATTCTCAAAGAACCATCCATTTCGGGGGGTTTGTTTCCATATTCCCTCTATTAATTATTTTCAACTATTTTATTTCAACAGATCATTTACAACTGCACGCGGTTCTCTTGCCGTCGCCGCCCCCTGTTGAAGTGATTTGCCGCATTTCTTTTTTTCGTGAGTAATCCGGTTTTATTGCGCCAAACGAAACGGAGGTGAGTTTCTCAAGATTTGTTCGTGGAAGAACAGCTCTCGTTATAATTGAAATTACCTACATTTGGCTCAATTAGTAAGCACGAGAGCGGCTGCGGAGCCGCTCGAGATAGTCGTGGTCAACTTTTCAACCTTTCCGTCTTATGGGGGTTTTGTTTTATGTTGAGAACTCCTCCTGCTACCACCCTCTGCACTGCCGGGGCCTCGATTCTTCATCATAAAGCCATAAATCTTGGAGATATTCACCCGCGCTTGTCTTTCTTTCTTGAGTTGGAAGAGCCTCAGAATGATACACCCGCATGCACAGTCGTCGTTCAAGCTTTCCAAGTGGCCCGAGAAAAATCAAGACGGCGAACGCGACACGCGGACGAGAGTCGGAGAGCAAAACTATGACGAAAATTTTAATTGAAGTTCGTGAGATTTCTTGGCATAAGTTTTAATTGAATATTATGTTTGCTCCGCCACGCTGCACATTCGGAATCACTCTCGCAGCTGAAACCTGGAACATTTACGGTGGTGGGCGGTAAGCAATTCCACCACTGAATGATCCTGATGGTTGTCTTCCCGACATAAAAAGGAAAAATTTTACCTTCGCAAAGACAGAGAATTTTATTTTGATGCCAATTATTTGTTTGTTTTATTGGGGCTCAAGCTGTTCGTTGCTTTAGCTACGACACGTCATCTTGGGTACTATTGGGAAACATTTACTTTCGTATTTCGATCTGCCATCAGCGTACAAATTGAAATATTTCTTCACCAACTGTAATAATATCAGAGATCCCAAATATCTTAAGAATACAAGCGAAAATAGAAATTGAAAACATTCCAAATTTATGCCCTTTCTCCTAAGACGCCTTGGAACTTGAAGACCTACTGAGCTCGGAAAAATCCGCATGGGGGGTGCTTGGTGGCCTTGTGTCACTGCTTCTGCCTCATAAGCAGGAGATTAAGGGTTTGATCCCTGGCCCTTTCCAATTTCCTATTAGATAATTTCGTTAATCATATAACTCAATCTCTGTGCAAATCAAATTCTCATTGCTAGCAAGTATGATTCTAAATATAGAATTGTTATAAAAAGCTGCCGGTTACTTAGTAGCAGCAAATAGAATGTAAAAATAGATTGGTATTCATTTGTACCCGCATACGAATGCTATATACGGCCGCTATGCTCGTGCAGGCCTCATACAAGTAAGAATGTGTGAGGTTGATGTGCGAGTAGCGATGGTGTGGTAGACGTGTGCGTGGTATTAGAATCCAATAGCATTCAAATTCTAATTGTAAAAAATGAATCCCATTAGAATTCACTTTAATACTTTCTCATTACTCTAGTACTTCTAAATCTCATTCATATATTCCTATCCCATAGATCGCATAACTTACCAAAGTGAATCCAGATAATATATCCCTTCATACTAACACAATATCCTATCCTAAGACTATCGTGGAGATGCAGAGGTATACTCGGTCTCTAGTAGCAACGAGAGTTGAACTAACAATCCTTCCTTCCCTTGATGACCGTAAGGACGTGGCCGGCGCCGTGATTGACTTAGTAAAATGCATTGAATTTCCTAAATTTGCACATTAGAATGATAGCTAAACCCAAGCTCCATTCAATTGGTTCCCTGTGCAATTTCGCAAGTTCTAATCAATCACGGAGTAGCACCTACGAATTTTACGGTTATCCTGCTCATGCTCATGCTCATGCTGAGCTCGGAAAAATCCGCATAACCTCGTGCCCAGCAAAATTTAAACTGATATCCCGGACAAAATGGCATTTTTTGCTGGGTTTCGGCGAATTGTTTGCTGATTTTCATCAACTTTGACAGAAATCTCAGCAAAAAACGTATTTGATGGGGCTCGGCTGTGCAAATCTCGGTAAAAGTTCAACAAATTGCTGTGATCCCGGTATGAAAAAGTAAAGTGTGTGCGCTTCCAGACTCGAAATGTGCTGTGCCAGTAACATGTCGGAAGAAAATCACGCCGTCGATTTTAATACGTATAGAGTTGATAAGAAAATTTGATCTAGTTTTTAGTGGATTGTCTTTACTTGTCAAGACGATTTCGTACAATTCCATTTAACTCCACCACTTGACTGTTTCTTTGACGAATACGTTTTTCGACCTCAAAAGTAAGGCCGTTTTCATTGAGTCAAGTACGAGACACTGAAGGAATAAATCCGGAAAAACTTCCGGAAGAATTCCCGGAGAAACTTCCCGGAGGAATTTTCGGAGGAACTTCCAGAGAAATTCCCGTAGGAAATTCCGGAGAAATTCCCGAAGGAACTTCCGGAGAAATTCCCGGAGGAACTTCCAGAGAAATTCCCGGAGGAACTTCCGGACGAATTTTCGGAGGAACTTCCGGAGGAATTCCCGGAGGAATTCCCGGAGGAATTTCCGGAGGAACTTCCGGAGGAACATCCGGAGGAATTCCCGGAGGAACTTCCGGAGGGATTCCCGGAGGAATTTCCGGAGGGATTCCCGGAGGAATTTCCGGAGGGATTCCCGGAGGAACTTGCGGAGGAATTCCCGGAGGAACTTGCGGAGGAATTCCCGGAGGAACTTGCGGAGGAATTCCCGGAGGAACTTGCGGAGGAATTCCCGAAGGAACTTGCGGAGGAATTCCCGGAGGAACTTGCGGAGGAATTCCCGGAGGAACTTGCGGAGGAATTCCCGAAGGAACTTGCGGAGGAATTCCCGGAGGAACTTCCGGAGGAATTCCCGGAGGAACTTCCGGAGGAATTCCCGGAGGAACTTCCGGAGGAATTCCCGGAGGAACTTCCGGAGGAACTTTCGGAGGAATCTCCGGAGGAACTTCCGGAGGAATTCCCGGAGGAACTTCCGGAGGAATTCCCGGAGGAACTTCCGGAGGAATTCCCGGAGAAACTTCCGGAGGAATTCCCGGAGGAACTTCCGGAGGAATTCAGGAGGAACTTCGGAGGAATTCCCGGAGGAACTTCGGAGGAATTCCGGAGGAACTTCGGAGGAATTCCGGAGGAACTTCGGAGGAATTCCCGGAGGAACTTCGGAGGAATTCGGAGGAACTTCGGAGGAATTCCCGGAGGAACTTCCGGAGGAATTCGGAGGAACTTCGGAGGAATTCCGGAGGAACTTCGGAGAGAAATTCGGAGGAACTTCAGGAGGAATTCAGGAGGAACTTCCGGAGGAATTCCAGGAGGAACTTCAGGAGGAATTCCAGAGGAACTTCCGGAGGAATTCCCGGAGGAACTTCGGAGGAATTCGGAGGAACTTCCGGAGGAATTCCCGGAGGAACTTCGGAGGAATTCGGAGGAACTTCCGGAGGAATTCCCGGAGGAACTTCGGAGGAATTCCGGAGGAACTTCGGAGGAATTCGGAGGAACTTCGGAGGAATTCGGAGGAACTTCCGGAGGAATTCCAGAGGAACTTCGGAGGAATTCCGGAGGAACTTCCGGAGGAATTCGGAGGAACTTCGGAGGAATTCCCGGAGGAACTTCGGAGGAATTCCCGGAGGAACTTCCGGAGGAATTCGGAGGAACTTCCGGAGGAATTCCCGGAGGAACTTCCGGAGGAATTTCGGAGGAACTTCCGGAGGAATTCGGAGGAACTTCGGAGGAATTCCCGGAGGAACTTCCGGAGGAATTCGGAGGAACTTCCGGAGGAATTCCCGGAGGAACTTCGGAGGAATTCCCGGAGGAACTTCCGGAGGAATTCGGAGGAACTTCCGGAGGAATTCGGAGGAACTTCCGGAGGAATTCCGGAGGAACTTCCGGAGGAATTCGGAGGAACTTCCGGAGGAATTCCCGGAGGAACTTCCGGAGGAATTCGGAGGAACTTCGGAGGAATTCCCGGAGGAACTTCGGAGGAATTCGGAGGAACTTCGGAGAACTTCCGGAAGAATTCCCGGAGGAACTTCCGGAGGAATTCGGAGGAACTTCCGGAGGAATTCGGAGGAACTTCCCGGAGGAACTTCCGGAGAATTCCCGGAGAACTTCCGGAGGAATTCCGGAGGAACTTCGGAGGAATTCCCGGAGGAACTTCGGAGGAATTCGGAGGAACTTCGGAGGAATTCCCGGAGGAACTTCCGGAGGAATTCCCGGAGGAACTTCGGAGGAATTCGGAGGAACTTCCGGAGGAGAATTCGGAGGAGAGAACTTCGGAGGAATTCGGAGGAACTTCCGGAGGAATTCGGAGGAACTTCGGAGGAATTCAGGAGGAACTTCGGAGGAAT
This sequence comes from Armigeres subalbatus, assembly GCF_024139115.2. Classification (NCBI taxonomy): domain Eukaryota; kingdom Metazoa; phylum Arthropoda; class Insecta; order Diptera; family Culicidae; genus Armigeres; species Armigeres subalbatus. Next base: position 227,060,909 of record NC_085139.1, read on the forward strand.
TCGGAGGAACTTCCGGAGGAATTCCCGGAGGAACTTCGGAGGAATTCGGAGGAACTTCCGGAGGAATTCCCGGAGGAACTTCGGAGGAATTCCCGGAGGAACTTCGGAGGAATTCCCGGAGGAACTTCCGGAGGAATTCGGAGGAACTTCGGAGGAATTCGGAGGAACTTCGGAGGAATTCCGGAGGAACTTCCGGAGGAATTCCCGGAGGAACTTCGGAGGAATTCGGAGGAACTTCGGAGGAATTCGGAGGAACTTCCGGAGGAATTCGGAGGAACTTCCGGAGGAATTCGAGGAACTTCCGGAGGAATTCCCGGAGGAACTTCCGGAGGAACTTCGGAGGAATTCGGAGGAACTTCGGAGGAATTCCCGGAGGAACTTCGGAGGAATTCCGGAGGAACTTCGGAGGAACTTCGGAGGAATTCGGAGGAACTTCGGAGAATTCCAGAGGAACCTGGAGAAATTCGGAGGAACCGGAACTTCCGGAGGAATTCGAGAACTTCGGAGGAATTCGGAGGAACTTCCGGAGGAATTTCCGGAGGAACTTCCGGAGGAATTCCGGAGGAACTTCCGGAGGAATTCCCGGAGGAACTTCGGAGGAATTTCGGAGGAACTTCCGGAGGAATTTCGGAGGAACTTCCGGAGGAATTCCCGGAGGAACTTCGGAGGAATTTCCCGGAGGAACTTCGGAGGAATTCGGAGGAACTTCCGGAGGAATTTCCGGAGGAACTTCCGGAGGAATTTCGGAGGAACTTCGGAGGAATTTCCGGAGGAACTTCCGGAGGAATTCCGGAGGAACTTCCGGAGGAATTTCCGGAGGAACTTCGGAGGAATTTCGGAGGAACTTCCGGAGGAATTCCCGGAGGAACTTCGGAGGAATTTCCGGAGGAACTTCCGGAGGAATTCGGAGGAACTTCGGAGGAATTCCCGGAGGAACTTCGGAGGAATTCGGAGGAACTTCGGAGGAATTCGGAGGAACTTCGGAGAATTCCGGAGGAACTTCGGAGGAATTCGGAGGAACTTCCGGAGGAATTCCTGGAGGAACTTGGAGAATTTGGAGGAACTTCCGAGGAATTCTCGGAGGAACTTCCGGAGGAATTCCCGGGGGGAACTTCTGAAGGAATTCCCGGGGGGAAATCCGGAGGAATTCCCGGGGGAACTTCCGGAGGAATTCCCGGGGGAACTTGCGGAGGAATTTCCGGGGGAACTTGCGGAGGAATTCCCGGGGGAACTTGCGGAGGAATTCCCGGGGGAACTTGCGGAGGAATTCCCGGGGGAACTTCCGGAGGAATTCCCGGGGCAACTTGCGCAGGAATTCCCGGGAGAACTTGCGAAAGGATTTCCGGCGGAACTTCCGGTGGAATTCCCGGGTTGAACTTCCGGAGGAATTTCTGGAGGAATTCCCGGGGGGAATTTCCGGAGGAATTCCCAGGAGGAACTTCGGAGGAATTTCGGAGGAATTCGGATGAACTTCCGGAGGAATTCCCGGAGGAACTTCGGAGGAATTCCAGAGGAACTTCCGGAGGAATTCGGAGGAACTTCCGGAGGAATTCCAGGAACTTGGAAATTCGGAGGAATTCCCGGAGGAATTCGGAGGAATTCAGGAGGAATGGAGGAATTCCCGGAGGAACTTCGGAGGAATTCCCGGAGGAACTTCGGAGGAATTCCGGAGGAACTTCGGAGGAATTCGGAGGAACTTCGGAGGAATTCGGAGGAACTTCAGGAGGAATTCCCGGAGGAACTTCGGAGGAATTCCAGGAGGAACTTCAGGAGGAATTCGGAGGAACTTCCGGAGGAATTCGGAGGAACTTCGGAGGAATTCGGAGGAACTTCGGAGGAATTCCGGAGGAACTTCGGAGGAATTCGGAGGAACTTCGGAGGAATTCGGAGGAACTTCGGAGGAATTCCCGGAGGAACTTCGGAGGAATTCCCGGAGGAACTTCCGGAGGAATTCGGAGGAACTTCGGAGGAATTCCCGGAGGAACTTCGGAGGAATTCGGAGGAACTTCCGGAGGAATTCAGGAGGAACTTCGGAGAGGAATTCGGAGGAACTTCCGGAGGAATTCCGGAGGAACTTCCGGAGGAATTCGGAGGAACTTCGGAGGAATTCCCGGAGGAACTTCCGGAGGAATTCGGAGGAACTTCGGAGGAATTCCGGAGGAACTTCGGAGGAATTCCGGAGGAACTTCCGGAGGAATTCCCGGAGGAACTTCGGAGGAATTCCCGGAGGAACTTCGGAGGAATTCGGAGGAACTTCGGAGGAATTCCCGGAGGAACTTCAGGAGGAATTCGGAGGAACTTCGGAGGAATTCCCGGAGGAACTTCGGAGGAATTCCTCGGAGGAACTTCCGGAGGAATTCCCGGAGGAACTTCGGAGGAATTCCCGGAGGAACTTCGGAGGAATTCCCGGAGGAACTTCAGGAGGAATTCGGAGAACTTCCGGAGAATTCCCGGAGGAACTTCCGGAGGAATTCCCGGAGGAACTCCGGAGGAATTCCCGGAGGAACTTCGGAGGAATTCCCGGAGGAGGAACTTCGGAGGAACTTCCGGAGGAATTCCGAGGAACTTCGGAGGAATTCCGGAGGAACTTCGGAGGAATTCCGGAGGAACTTCCGGAGGAATTCCAGAGGAACTTCGGAGGAATTCCGGAGGAACTTCCAGGAGGAATTCGGAGGAACTTCGGAGGAATTCCCGGAGGAACTTCCGGAGGAATTCCAGGAGGAACTTCGGAGGAATTCGGAGGAACTTCCGGAGGAATTCCCGGAGGAACTTCGGAGGAATTCCCGGAGGAACTTCCGGAGGAATTCTGGAGGAACTTCCGGAGGAATTCCCGGAGGAACTTCGGAGGAATTCGGAGGAACTTCGGAGGAATTCGGAGGAACTTCCGGAGGAATTCCCGGAGGAACTTCGGAGGAATTCCCGGAGGAACTTCGGAGGAATTCCGGAGGAACTCGGAGGAATTCCAGAGGAACTTCGGAGGAACTTCCGGAGGAATTCCCGGAGGAACTTCGGAGGAATTCGGAGGAACTTCGGAGGAATTCGGAGGAACTTCGGAGGAATTCGGAGGAACTTCGGAGGAATTCCCGGAGGAACTTCGGAGGAATTCGGAGGAACTTCCGGAGGAATTCCCGGAGGAACTTCGGAGGAATTCCCGGAGGAACTTCCGGAGGAATTCGGAGGAACTTCCGGAGGAATTTGGAGGAACTTCCGGAGGAATTCGGAGAACTTCGGAGGAATTCCAGGAGGAACTTCCGGAGGAATTCGGAGGAACTTCGGAGGAATTCCCGGAGGAACTTCGGAGGAATTCGGAGGAACTTCCGGAGGAATTCCCGGAGGAACTTCGGAGGAATTCCGGAGGAACTTCCGGAGGAATTCCCGGAGGAACTTCCGGAGGAATTCCGGAGGAACTTCCAGGACTTCAGGAGGAACTTCGGAGGAATTCGGAGGAACTTCGGAGGAATTCCCGGAGGAACTTCCGGAGGAATTCCCGGAGGAACTTCGGAGGAATTCCCGGAGGAACTTCCGGAGGAATTCGGAGGAACTTCGGAGGAATTCCCGGAGGAACTTCGGAGGAATTCCCGGAGGAACTTCGGAGGAATTCTGGAGGAACTTCGGAGGAATTCGGAGGAACTTCGGAGGAATTCCCGGAGGAACTTCCGGAGGAATTCGGAGGAACTTCCGGAGGAATTCCCGGAGGAACTTCCGGAGGAATTCCCGGAGGAACTTCGGAGGAATTCCGGAGAATTCGGAGGAACTTCGGAGGAATTCCCGGGGGAACTTGCGGAGGAATTCCAGGAGGAACTTGCGGAGGAATTCCCGGAGGAACTTGGAGGAATTCGGAGGAACTTGCGGAGGAATTCCCGGAGGAACTTGCGGAGGAATTTGGAGGAACTTGGAGGAATTCCGGAGGAACTTGCGGAGGAATTCGGAGGAACTGGAGGAATTCCCGGAGGAACTTCGGAGAATTCCAGGAGGAACTTCGGAGGAATTCGGAGGAACTTCGGAGGAATTCGGAGGAACTTCGGAGGAATTCCGGAGGAACTTCGGAGGAATTCGGAGAACTTCGGAGGAATTCGGAGGAACTTCGGAGGAATTCCCGGAGGAACTTCGGAGGAATTCCAGGAGGAACTTCCGGAGGAATTCCCGGAGGAACTTCGGAGGAATTCCCGGAGGAACTTCCGGAGGAATTCGGAGGAACTTCGGAGGAATTCCCGGAGGAACTTCCGGAGGAATTCCCGGAGGAACTTCCGGAGGAATTTGGAGGAACTTCGGAGGAATTCGGAGGAACTTCCGGAGGAATTCCCGGAGGAACTTCGGAGGAATTCCGGAGGAACTTCGGAGGAATTCGGAGGAACTTCGGAGGAATTCCGGAGGAACTTCGGAGGAATTCGGAGGAACTTCCGGAGGAATTCCCGGAGGAACTTCGGAGGAATTCCCGGAGGAACTTCGGAGGAATTCCCGGAGGAACTTCCGGAGGAATTCCCGGAGGAACTTCGGAGGAATTCCCGGAGGAACTTCCGGAGGAATTCGGAGGAACTTCGGAGGAATTCGGAGGAACTTCCGGAGGAATTCCAGAGAATTCGAGGAACTTCCGGAGGAATTCGGAGGAACTTCCGGAGGGAGGAATTCGGAGGAACTTCGGAGGAATTCCCGGAGGAACTTCCGGAGGAATTCCGGAGGAACTTCGGAGGAATTAGGAGGAACTTCCGGAGGAATTCCGGAGGAACTTCCGGAGGAATTCCCGGAGGAACTTCCGGAGGAATTCTTTCGGAGGAACTTCCCGGAGGAATTCCCGGAGGAACTTCGGAGGAATTCCCGGAGGAACTTCCGGAGGAATTCGGAGGAACTTCGGAGGAATTCGGAGGAACTTCCGGAGGAATTCCCGGAGGAACTTCGGAGGAATTCGGAGAACTTCGGAGGAATTCCCGGAGGAACTTCCGGAGGAATTCCCGGAGGAACTTCGGAGGAATTTCGGAGGAACTTCGGAGGAATTCCCGGAGGAACTTCCGGAGGAATTCCCGGAGGAACTTCCGGAGGAATTCGGAGGAACTTCCGGAGGAATTCGGAGGAACTTCCGGAGGAATTCGGAGGAACTTCCGGAGGAATTCCCGGAGGAACTTCCGGAGGAATTCGGAGGAACTTCGGAGGAATTCCCGGAGGAACTTCCGGAGGAATTCTGGAGGAACTTCCGGAGGAATTCGGAGGAACTTCCGGAGGAATTCGGAGGAACTTCCGGAGGAATTTGGAGGAACTTCCGGAGGAATTCGGAGGAACTTCGGAGGAATTCCCGGAGGAACTTCGGAGGAATTCCCGGAGGAACTTCCGGAGGAATTCCCGGAGGAACTTCGGAGGAATTCCGGAGGAACTTCCGGAGGAATTCGGAGGAACTTCCGGAGGAATTCCGGAGGAACTTCGGAGGAATTTGGAGGAACTTCCGGAGGAATTCGGAGGAACTTCGGAGGAATTCCCGGAGGAACTTCCGGAGGAATTCCGGAGGAACTTCCGGAGGAACTTCGGAGGAACTTCGGAGGAATTCGGAGGAACTTCCGGAGGAATTCCTGGAGGAACTTCGGAGAATTCCCGGAGGAACTTCGGAGGAATTCGGAGGAACTTCGGAGGAATTCCGGAGGAACTTCCGGAGGAATTCCCGGAGGAACTTCCGGAGGAATTCCCGGAGGAACTTCCGGAGGAATTCCCGGAGGAACTTCGGAGGAATTCCCGGAGGAACTTCCGGAGGAATTCGGAGGAACTTCGGAGGAATTCCCGGAGGAACTTCCGGAGGAATTCCCGGAGGAACTTCCGGAGGAATTCCCGGAGGAACTTCCGGAGGAATTCGGAGGAACTTCCGGAGGAATTCGGAGGAACTCTTCCGGAGGAATTCGGAGAATTCCCGAGGAACTTCGGAGGAATTCCCGGAGGAACTTCGGAGGAACTTCCGGAGGATCGGAGGAATTCTGGAGGAACTTCGGAGGAATTCCCGGAGGAATTCCGGAGGAACTTCCGGAGGAATTCCCGGAGGAACTTCGGAGGAATTCCCGGAGGAACTTCCGGAGGAATTCCCGGAGGAACTTCCGGAGGAATTCCCGGAGGAACTTCGGAGGAATTCCCGGAGGAACCGGAGGAATTCCGGAGGAACTCGGAGAATTCGGAGGAACTTCGGAGGAATTCCCGGAGGAACTTCCGGAGGAATTCCGGAGGAACTTCCGGAGGAATTCGGAGGAACTTCGGAGGAATTCAGGAGGAACTTCCGGAGGAATTCCCGGAGGAACTTCGGAGGAATTCCGGAGGAACTTCCGGAGGAATTCCCGGAGGAACTTCGGAGGAATTCCGGAGGAACTTCCGGAGGAATTCCCGGAGGAACTTCCGGAGGAATTCGGAGGAACTTCGGAGGAATTCCGGAGGAACTTCCGGAGGAACTTCCGGAGGAACTTCCGGAGGAATTATTTTGAGGAACTTCCGGAGGAATTCCCGGAGGAACTTCCGGAGGAATTCCCGGAGGAACTTCCGGAGGAATTCGGAGGAACTTCCGGAGGAATTCTGGAGGAACTTCCGGAGGAATTTGGAGGAACTTCCGGAGGAATTCCCGGAGGAACTTCCGGAGGAATTCGGAGGAACTTCCGGAGGAATTCCCGGAGGAACTTCCGGAGGAATTCCCGGAGGAACTTCGGAGGAATTCGGAGGAACTTCGGAGGAATTCCCGGAGGAACTTCGGAGGAATTCCCGGAGGAACTTCCGGAGGAATTCCCGGAGGAACTTCGGAGGAATTCGGAGGAACTTCCGGAGGAATTCCCGGAGGAACTTCGGAGGAATTCGAGGAACTGGAGGAATTCCGGAGGAACTTCCGGAGGAATTCGGAGGAACTTCCGGAGGAATTCCCGGAGGAACTTCCGGAGGAATTCCGGAGGAACTTCGGAGGAACTTCGGAGGAACTTCCTGGAGGAACTTCCGGAGGAATTCCTGAGGAACTTCCGGAGGAATTCCCGGAGGAACTTCCGGAGGAATTCGGAGGAACTTCCGGAGGAATTCCCGGAGGAACTTCCGGAGGAATTCTGGAGGAACGTCCCGAGACCTTCCCGGAGGAACTTCCGGAGGAATTCCCGGAGGAACTTCCGGAGGAATTCGGAGGAACTTCCGGAGGAATTCCTGGAGGAACTTCCGGAGGAATTGGAGGAACTTCCGGAGGAATTCCGGAGGAACTTCCGGAGGAACTTTCCGGAGGAACTTCGGAGGAATTCCAGGAGGAACTTCCGGAGGAATTCCCGGAGGAACTTCCGGAGGAATTCGGAGGAACTTCGGAGGAATTCCCGGAGGAACTTCCGGAGGAATTCGGAGGAACTTCGGAGGAATTCCCGGAGGAACTTCCGGAGGAATTCGGAGGAACTTCCGAGGAATTCCCGGAGGAACTTCCGGAGGAATTTGGAGGAACTTCCGGAGGAATTCCCGGAGGAACTTCGGAGGAATTCCCGGAGGAACTTCGGAGGAACTTCGAGGAATTCGGAGGAACTTCCGGAGGAATTCCCGGAGGAACTTCCGGAGGAATTCCCGGAGGAACTTCGGAGGAATTCCCGGAGGAACTTCGGAGGAATTCCCGGAGGAACTTCCGGAGGAATTTGGAGGAACTTCCGGAGGAATTCCCGGAGGAATTGCCGGAGGAATTCCCGGAGGAACTTCGGAGGAATTCGGAGGAACTTCCGGAGGAATTCCCGAGGAACTTCCGGAGGAATTCCTGAGGAATTCGGAGGAACTTCCTGAGGAATTCCCGGAGGAACTTCCTGAGGAATTCCAGGAGGAACTTCGGAGAACCGGAGGAACTCGAGAACTTCCGGAGAAATTCCCGGAGGAACTTCCGGAGGAATCCCCGGAGGAACTTCCGGAGAAATTCCCGGAGGAACTTCCGGAGGAATTTCCGGAGGAACTTCCGGAGGAACTTCCGGAGTTATTCCCGGAAGAACTTCCGGAGCGATTCCCGGAGGAACTTCCGGAGGAATTCCCGGAGGAACTTCCGGAGGAATTCCCGGAGGAACTTCCGGAGGAATTCCCGGAGGAACTTCCGGAGGAATTCCCGGAGGAACTTCCGGAGGAATTCCCGGAGGAACTTCCGGAGGAATTCCCGGAGGAACTTCCGGAGGAATTCCCGGAGGAACTTCCGGAGGAATTCCCGGAGGAACTTCCGGAGGAATTCCCGGAGGTACTTCCGGAGGAATTCCCGGAGGAACTTCCGGAGGAATTCCCGGAGGAGACCATTATTCAATTAGGAAAAAATCAACGAGCTAAAAAAAAGTCAACTCGCGAGCGCGACGATTTTGTCAAACCAAAAATTTTTGAAAATTTTAGTCATTCTTTTAATTTTTGTATATAATACCGCAAACAGCAACGATTTTCTTAAAATAACTTTCACCGGCTGTGGTTTATTATTAAACATTTTTGAGTACCTGTCAAGGATTTTTCAAGCCTTTTCGACAAGAAATAAGGGTTACCGTTCACGCAATTTACCTTTCTAAGGCATAAACTGATTCATATTTGTGAAATGAATTGAAAAACTGAAAATATTTTTTTTTTCCGATTTTGTCACATTCCCTATTTTATCTTTTTTATATTACTGTTGTTGCAACAAAATTTGTTGTAAATTCGCACCCCCTGCCAATAATAGAACAAAACCTGCCAAAGCCGTCATTCCCCCTATATAGAGATAGTGTCTAACTAACGGCTTGAGCAAACTCTTCATAACAAATCAACCAGACAACCTTATATGATTCAATACACCACATTCTTCATAACATGAACGATCTTGGTTATTTTCAATGGTGATCAACTAGAGTTTGTACCCCGTCGAATGCACCTTGTTGCGAGAAATTGTTTGAGGATTGATATAAGAAAAGCTGGCTGTTTATTTTTTTATTTTTGTGCAAACACACACATACACACGGACAGACAGACAGTTGTTTGGGTCTCCAATCCATCTATGGAAAGTTCGATTTTTGATTGAAATGATACCCAGAAAGGCAAAAACATAAATAATCGTATGCAACATATGCAACTCGTGTTCAAAATTGTTCGGTGTAGCTGTAACATAGTGTACAAAAATACTCATGATTGATCGTCATGTCAGAAAAAGGACTCCCCATTACCCATATTTATATTTTATTTACTATTCAATTAGATAAAGGTTTCATTATTCAACAATCTACTCTCGATAATAAAAAGTAGTTCAAAATTCCCACAAAGCATCAGCTAGAAAGGGATATAAAAACTACCAATCGTACCCTCCAAAGGATCAACTTTTGTTACTACTATACTTAGTTCACATATCAAGCAAAGGGGGTTTCACCTTTCAGGAAATATTTCCCATTAATCTACGCATGGAGATTGATCCGGAAAGCCTTTTACAGTTACTGAAGTAAACCCATGCAGATCCACATGCCTTCCGGGTGAGAATTTATTGCATACACTTCTGTTGAGTAATCGAGTTTGGTGTAAAGTTCCTCCTTCGGAAATAAAGGGAAACTAGCTTTGTCCGGGAGCTCACTTCCAGGTACCTAACTAATTACCCCAAATAGTTCAATCCACAGCAAGCAAACAACCAGCAGGAGATAAACTGCATATGAAATGTTTATGGGCAAAATTAAGTTACACAAGTTTAAATTAGATGGAATTTACATTCTTCGCCCGGAAAATGTTCCAGTGTCCGTTTCTGTTGGACCTTCTTGGCTCAGATCTAGGTTGGAATCGCTTTCCGATTGAGAGAACCTGTGCTCCAGCAGTGTGAGTAGAAAAAAAAGGCAGCTCCTGAATGCCAGGGACCGCCTTTTCAGATAAATGAGCTGCAATTGGAGCTGGGCAGTTTGTAACAAATAACTTCGGTTGTCTCTTCTTGAGCAATGTGTTGGTGGTCTGCTGAGTGGTTCAGGAGAAAAACTTTTCCGGACCGGTGCTGTTCATCTAACGGAATAGAAAATGGGCAGGAGGGAACTCGGGGAAGCTGATCCAAATGAAGAGTGCGAATACACTTCCTTTCGTGTAGATAAAATACAGGAAGAAAATTTTCGGCAGATTACATAGAGGTTCATTCTTATATCGTCTTAGTTTATAAGATGTAGGTACTTAGGGTTGTACTTCAGTGTTCCATTATTTTAACTTGAATCAAATTTGAAATGCTGCGCACACGATTTTTGTTTCATATCTTATTTCAACCATTTGTACAAAGCTTTCTTCATTAATTATTTCAAAATTCATGGAACTCTATCGAATGACTGCTGCCCAACAAAAGGTTCGAGCTACATAAGTTTTCCATCCGATTTATGCACGCCAGCAGACCCAGACGTTTTAGGGACGTTCGCTTGGCGCTAGATGAGCGTTGGCGGTAGTGTAATAAACTATTTCGCAACTTTGAACGAGTTCAGATTCAACAACTGATGTTTGCCGCGCCGGAGAGTGGTGCGAAAGGGGGGGGGGGAGCTCATGTGAGCTCACACTTCACAGTGCCGTCGTTTTCTGTACAGTCAGCGTAGCAGTAGGTATCAGAGTAGAGCGTTAAAAACTTAATAATTGCTGTTGGCAGGCAGGTGGATTTTGGATTTGCACACATACGAACCCTTACACACCTGTAGAACTTTGTGAAAAGTGTTTGGCTCTAGTTATTTCCAACTGAAGGAAGCGTTTCAAAAGGAGTCGTTCCTTATTTAGTCATACGTCTTAATCGTGAAGCAGAAGCACTTTGAAGTTGTTGCGGAACAAAACTCTGGCTGCTCATATAATGTTTTTATCAAATTTGATGAATCTTCATCAGAACATTTTAGCACTTAGCAAACGGGGAATGCTAGGCTTCTATTCATAATCCCAAGTAACATAAGTGCTGCAGATCCATATTGTTATGTTGACGCACAATAAGTAATTCTTCATCATTTTCAAGTAATTAAAAAAAGTAAAATCTCGTAAATACTTTCAACCCTCTTTTTACGGTACTTATTTATACGTCACTTCGTTTTACGTTTTAAACATAATCAACATCCAAAAGTAAATATGTAAGATGTGACTTATAGAAACCCAATGAACTAAGAAGTTCTTGTGAATCTTAGAAATTTGCCTTGAACAATTGTTCCATTCAAAATCATCAAAGAATTTCCTGGAATCTACACGCGTAACTTACGGTATATTATCTCGTTTTAAAAATGGTAAATGTCCATTGTAATCCGTAGAATTAAATTGGATACGCCTTCGGTAACTGTTCCGTTTCAGGTAATCCAAAAACTCCCTGGAGTATAGGCGGAGGATAGTGACGATATCTGTTTTGAAAAATGGTTCATGCCCTATTTGATCTATTAAACCAAATTGGACACGCCTATTATAGCTACACGCCTATTCCTCCGGAAGTTCATCCGAGAATTCCTCCGGAAGTTCCTACGGAAGTTCTCCTGGGAATTCCTCCGGAAGTTCCTCCATAAATTCCTCCGGAAGTTCCTCGGGAAGTTCCTCCGGGAGTTCCTCCGGGAGTTCCTCCGGGAGTTCCTCCGGGAGTTCCTCCGGGAGTTCCTCCGGGAGTTCCTCCGGGAGTTCCTCCGGGAGTTCCTCCGGGAGTTCCTCCGGGAGTTCCTCCGGGAGTTACTTCAGGACTTCATCCGGGAGTTCTTCCAGGAGTTCTTCCTAGAGTTCCTCCTGGAGTTCCTTCTGGAGTTCTTCCGGAAGTACCTCCGGGAGTTTCTCCGGGAGTTCCTCAGGAGTTCCTCCGGGAGTTCCTCAGGGAGTCCCGCCGGGAGTTCCTCCGGGAGTTCCTCCGGGAGTTCCTCCTGGAGTTCCTCCTGGGAGTTCCTCCGGGAGTTTCTCCGGGAGTTCCTCCGGAGTTTCTCCGGGAGTTCCTCCGGGAGTTTCTCCGGGAGTTCCTCCGGGAGTTTCTCCGGGAGTTCCTCCGGGAGTTTCTCCGGGAGTTTCTCCGAGAGTTCCTCCGGGAGTTCCTCCGGGAGTTCCTCCGGCAGTTTCTCCCCGGGCTCCCCCAGGAGTTCCTCAGGCAGTCTCCCCCGGGGATCCTCCGGGAGTTCCTCCGGGAGTTCCTCCGGCAGTTCCTCAGGAAGTTCCTCCGGGAGTTCATCCGGGAGGTCGTCCGGGAGTTCTTCCGGGAGTTCCTCGGGAGTTCCTCGGGAGTTCCTCCGGGAGTTCCTCCGGAGTTCCTCCGGGAGTTCCTCCGGGAGTTCCTCCGGGAGTTCCTCCGGGAGTTCCTCCGGGAGTTCCTCCGGGAGTTCCTCCGGGAGTTCCTCCGGGAGTTCCTCCGGGAGTTCCTCCAGGAGTTCCTCCGGGAGTTCCTCCGGAAGTTTCTCCGGGAGTTCCTCCTGAAGTTCCTCCGGGAGTTCCTCCGGAAGTTCCTCCGGGAGTTCCTCCGGAAGTTCCTCCGGGAGTTCCTCCGGAAGTTCCTCCGGGAGTTCCTCCGGAAGTTCCTCCGGGAGTTCCTCCGGAAGTTCCTCCGGGAGTTCCTCCGGAAGTTCCTCCGGGAGTTCCTCCGGAAGTTCCTCCAGGAATTCCTCCGGAAGTTCCTCCAGGAATTCCTCCGGAAGTTCCTCCAGGAATTCCTCCGGAAGTTCCTCCAGGAATTCCTCCGGAAGTTCCTCCAGGAATTCCTCCGGAAGTTCCTCCAGGAATTCCTCCGGAAGTTCCTCCAGGAATTCCTCCGGAAGTTCCTCCAGGAATTCCTCCGGAAGTTCCTCCAGGAATTCCTCCGGAAGTTCCTCCAGGAAATCCTCCGGAAGTTCCTCCAGGAATTCCTCCGGAAGTTCCTCCAGGAATTCCTCCGGAAGTTCCTCCAGGAATTCCTCCGGAAGTTCCTCCGGAAGTTCCTCCAGGAATTCCTCCGGAAGTTCCTCCAGGAATTCCTCCGGAAGTTCCTCCAGGAATTCCTCCGGAAGTTCCTCCAGGAATTCCTCCGGAAGTTCCTCCAGGAATTCCTCCGGAAGTTCCTCCAGGAATTCCTCCGGAAGTTCATCCAGGAATTCCTCCGGAAGTTCCTCCAGGAATTCCTCCGGAAGTTCCTCCAGGAATTCCTCCGGAAGTTCCTCCAGGAATTCCTCCGGAAGTTCCTCCAGGAATTCCTCCGGAAGTTCCTCCAGGAATTCCTCCGGAAGTTCCTCCAGGAATTCCTCCGGAAGTTCCTCCAGGAATTCCTCCGGAAGTTCCTCCAGGAATTCCTCCGGAAGTTCCTCCAGGAATTCCTCCGGAAGTTCCTCCAGGAATTCCTCCGGAAGTTCCTCCAGGAATTCCTCCGGAAGTTCCTCCAGGAATTCCTCCGGAAGTTCCTCCAGGAATTCCTCCGGAAGTTCCTCCAGGAATTCCTCCGGAAGTTCCTCCAGGAATTCCTCCGGAAGTTCCTCCAGGAATTCCTCCGGAAGTTCCTCCAGGAATTCCTCCGGAAGTTCCTCCAGAATTCCTCCGGAAGTTCCTCCAGGAATTCCTCCGGAAGTTCCTCCAGGAATTCCTCCGGAAGTTCCTCCAGGAATTCCTCGGAAGTTCCTCCAGGAATTCCTCCGGAAGTTCCTCCAGGAATTCCTCCGGAAGTTCCTCCAGGAATTCCTCCGGAAGTTCCTCCAGGAATTCCTCCGGAAGTTCCTCCAGGAATTCCTCCGGAAGTTCCTCCAGGAATTCCTCCGGAAGTTCCCCAGGAACTCCTCCGGAAGTTCCCCAGGAGCTCCTCCGGAAGTTCCCCAGGAGCTCCTCCGGAAGTTCCCCAGGAGCTCCTCCGGAAGTTCCCCAGGAACTCCTCCGGAAGTTCCCCAGGTACTCCTCCGGAAGCTCCCCAGGAACTCTTCCAGGAATTCCTCCGAAATTTCTCCAGGTAATCCTTCGGAAGTTTTTTTAGGAATTTCTCAGGAAGTTTCCCATGAATTCCTCCGAAAGTTCCAGGAAATCCTCCGAAAGATCTTCCAGAAAATATTCGAGAGTTTCCTCCGGAAGTTTGTTTAGATCTTTTTCGTAAAGTTCTTTCCGGAATTCCTAAGAAAATTCTTCCAGAAATTGATATCTATAAGAAATTTCGCAGGAATTCTACTAGGAAATGCACATGAGAATTCTATTAGATTGTTTCACAGATACAAGAACTTTACATACAAGATACAAGAACTCGAAAATCGTTTGAGAATTCTCTAGAAGTTCATTCGAAATTATTTTTGAAAATTCATTAAGGTTTGAAGGCATTGAAGGAACAAAGATGGTTCCGATAATGCCTACAGAAATTGCTTCAAAAATTCTTCCATTTGGCGACAGCAGTCCTAATTTGGCGACAGCTTTCTTAATAAGTGGCTTTTTTCGAGCTTGAGCTTGAGTATGAGCTTGATTGACTATTCGTAGTTGCTTCCCCCTTTATGACCAGATCAGCTGTTCTTGCACAGAGAACGAACATATGTTAGCTTGGGACTAGCACTCATCTTCAATGTACAAGTACCGGTGATCTCATTTGTTAGGTCATACTGGCGCCTGCCACGTCAGAAGGCAAGTCAATGTAGGGAAGGGGGAGGAAAAGATGATGCAATCACTCGCCCACTGCAAGCCGAATATGCCTCTGCTATGGGTTGAAAAAACCCAGAAAAATTGCTTACGTTATTAGTGTACGGCGTGTAAAGTAGGAGAATGGAACGGACCTGGGATTGAACCCACGACCTTCTGCGTATGAGGCAAAAGCAGTAGCCATATAACTACCAAGCCATATGAATTCAAATCCCTCTCGAAGAGAGTAAACAATTGTTTTCTTTTTGAATATGAAAATATAATAACGCTATAATATTTAAAAAAAACTATGTAGAAATAGAATTAGAAAAAAAGCCATTGTCAAAAAAATCTTTTTTTCTTGTTTTTAAAATGCTATTGCTATTCAGCAAAAGTTTTACTTTATCGATAAAGTATGATGAAGCACTTTAAAAGCCGTATATTGGACCAAAACCTGTATTGAAATAGCATTTAAGACGACTATACTTAGAGGCATTTAATGTTTTGCCGTAAAGGCGCATAGAACGTCACTTCAAATGTTTAATTTAATGCTTACTGGTTACCTGGGTACCCTCATCAGCATCAACACAAATATAGAGACTTTTCTAGTGCAGTGCTTCAAATTCAAAAATGGCCTTTGATTAATGTGACCAGACGTCCCGCGTTTCGCGGGACGCTGCATTTTTCAACTTCGTTTTACAAATTTATTTCAATTCATACAGCCTTACAAATATTTTTCCAATTTTTTTTGGGCCAAAATCTATGCGAAATGCACATTTGGAGGATCTATTTTCAAGCCAGTGACGCACTCCAGATAGGCGTCCCGCGTTTCGCACATTACCTTTGATGGCTAACAAATCTTAACAATGCAAAAATCTATCTTCGACTTATCCAAATTCATAAAGGTGTAATATTTCAAACACGTTGAACCAACACATTCATCAGATAAGAGCTGAACATACAATGAGAACTGATGACGGCTTCTGGTTTCAACCGCTGGACATTCGGACAAGCGATCTATTGGGCACATACATTCACCTAATTAAATTATGTGCATCAGAAGCAGTTCTGGAGCGCTGCTGGTTCTACCATCCATACGGAATGTATCCATATTCCGCCAAGCACGCATTCAAAAAGGGTGCAAACTATCTCAGAATTTACTTTCCAACTCGAAGCAGACAGAGACAGAGAGTTAGGGCTGTTATTAAATTATCACATCTGTTTCTGATTTCTTACTGCGCTTCAGTTTCATACGGGCTGCTCTCGATGGTCAGAGCTGGATGCTCCTACTATCTCCGGCCAGTATGGGTTATATGACCACAGTTTTCCTTCGCCCATTCCCACCAGCGTCCGTTCGTCCGCTTTTCTCCAGCTGCCCGGCTCGGGTCCATACACAGCTTTGAATATTTCAGTATGTCAACTTGGTCAGTGTGGAGTCCTTCTTGCAAATGACGATTGAAGGGGGGGGTGGAGGTGCGTTTAGTTTCATGAGCTGGTTGCTATCGGAAAGAGAATGTAGGTTACAAATTTGCACTTCAAACAGTTGCAGACTATACTGACTGCCTACAGAACACAGAGCCCGGCAGTGTGTGCCCCGAATAGTGGCAAGGATATTGTGGTGAGGCGCCCATGCACCGAACACATATCAAACGGGCGGGGGTGGCACCCATCAATTTGTGTGCCATTAAGATGAGTGTCGGACTTGGTCGGTCCGAGCTGAGCAAGTTGACTGACGTTGTCGACGTGCCGAGTGTTGAAATCTTCTGTAGTTGATTGCTTCTTGCGAAACTGCTGTACGTGTTTCCATGTCCAGTAGGCTACCATGCCAGGGGGGCGAGAAAACAGATGTTTTGTGATTTGTATCTGACTACCAGAACCACTGGGCAGTAGAGCGGGTGAGTATCGTGTATTTCCGCTGGCAAAAAGTTCAAGTTATTGGATTACATGTGTACACTGCACATACGAGTGTAAGATTTTGAATAATTGATAAAGTTAAAAGTACACCATGAGAAGATAGGAAGTACTTACTGGAAATAAGTGGGAGCCAGAAATTAGAAAGATATCTAATAATGTTTGATCAAACGAACTTTTTAAAAGCTTTGCAGTCCGAGTAACACTTATTTAACCTATTTACAAGTTACAAGCTATCTATGTTGTTATTATTTGATAGCTCAGACTAAGACCGGAGTGGTCTGTGCAGTACATAAAAGTCTTCTCCATTCAGCTCGGTTCATGGCTGCACGTCGCCAACCACCCAGTCTGCGGAGGGTTCGCAAATCGTCCTCCACCTGATCGATCCACCTTGCTCGCTGCGCACCTCTCCTTCTTGTGCCCGTCGGATCGTTGTCAAGAACCTTTTTCACCGGATTACTATCCGACATTTTGGCAACGTGCCCGGCCCACCGCAGTTTTCTGATTTTCACGTTGTGAAATTTTTCGAAAAACTCCCAGTGCGCGTTGGTCCACCACGAGCATCGTCCAGGTCTCGTGTCCGTGAAGAACTACCGGTTTAATAAGCATTTTGAAGAGAGTCAGTTTGGTACGGCGGCGAGCTCTATTCGATCAGAGCGTTTTGTGGAGTCCAAAGTATGTACGTACGGTTTCCAGTCACGATGAGTCTCAGAATCTCTCTAGTGGTATCATTTTCAACAGTCATTAGTGAGCCTAAATACACAAATTCTTCTACCACTTCGATTTCATCACCATCGATGCAAACTCGCAATGGATGGTGTAGTGAATAAGATTAGAATGAGGAGTTATTGCAAAATACCACTGAGATTATTTCCTTGTAACGATAAGAACCCATTTATTGATTCATTTTGAGCAGCGTGTATAGTGCTATCTTGTGCTCCATGGTAGCGCAAAGGTGTTTTCGGTTTTTCGTTCGTGTTGGAACGAATCGATAACAGAGTTGAGTTTGCTGAGTATTGTTGCGACGAACGGTCGAGCTTGAAAACCTCGTCCGGGTCACGACAGATGGCTCACATTGTCTTCTCTTGAACCTCTTCGTATCATGTACTTCGTCTTCGACGTGTCGATAATCAGTCCGATCCGCTTCGCTTCCCTCTTCAGTTTGATGTAGGCTTCCTCCATCTTCTCAAAGATACGTGACTTAATATCTTTGTCGTCGACAAAACTAAAAAACTCAAAGGTGCACCCCATCGATTTGTACGCAAAAGTGACGTAGAACTACGTAGCTATTCGAAATGGATGGTTTTTGTCATCATAGTTTGTGTCTCTTTATCAGTATTGATATTTCACTCTTCCGAAACTCTCAATATAAGGTCTTTCTTCCTCATCAAAGATTGGTGGCACTGATAAGAGCCGTTTGTTTAAGTTTGCGATGGGAATTGCTTTCCAGCGCGCGCGAGCCATTTTGATCGGGATTCCACAGACAACGGACCGTTCGGAGAATGACAAATTCTTAGAATCCTATGAAATTTCCTCGCAAGATTCTGAATTTGGTTATCTGTTGGTTATCGTATTGTTGTGAAGAATACCAACAGAAATTTGACTCAAGACGAGGTTTCTTCATATTACGAAACATTATCTCTTGGCATCCGTCTGTCTGAGCGACGTTCGCCGATGGGTGGTTGCTGTAAATAGTTTCCACTGAGCTGGCATATTCATCGATTATATACAAAAGAAGGTTGATCTGACTATTCGAAATAAACTTTCTTCAAAGTGCAAAACTCAATCGTAACTAGCAAATTTGATAGGACGTCGGAGAAAGTTGATGCAATAAATGCTACCACGCCAAACCCGATGCCACCGAAACAGTCCATTTTCGCAATCAACTATTTCTTCCAATAAAATGCTGGTCCTGAGAAGAACCAATTTTCTTTTCCCAATGCGCCTTTCCAATAGCTTACTGCATCCAAACGCTTATCGGCATCCTTCCTTGAAATTTTCCGAGCGCCAATCGATGAGCTTTCGCTAAGCCTCCGCCATTTGGAATAAATTTGCATTTTTTTTTCAAGCAATTTCGTCAAAAATCCAAAAACCAAAGGCAAAGCGTTTTTCACGCTAATCACGCCATAATCTGACACATGAGATTCAAAATAATTATTGCCAATGTATAAAGTATATCTTTGTCATCTTTTTTCAACGAATTATAACTGGAAATCCTTCTTCCACTCGAAACTTACGAACTGTTCGTAAAAAAAACCGTTCTCAAATTGATATGTCAATTTTTTATGGCTCAAATTAATCTGAGGGGTTAGTAGGTAGCAAATATAGCCACTACATGGAAAATAATAAGTAGAGCTCTTGTTAATAAACAGAAAAACATATAATTTGTTGGTGGCAATATAGTTGCCACTGTCTTATAAATGGTTACACCGCTCTTTGCGGAATCTCGATCAAAATGGCTCGCGCGTCGGAAAGCAACTTTCCTGTATTCAACAAAATAGGCTCGTAAATTTGAATGAATGGAATCACTAACAGAAACCAAGCTTCCAATCCAAATGGCGATGCCACCGAAACAGTCCATTTTCGCAACCTTTCTTTTCAGCTCAATCAAAGCTGATTGCCTATATTCCGGGGATTAAACCATCCGACTTGGACATTATTTTCAATGTTGTGATAATTCATATGTGAATATGTACATTATGTGGAAGATATTGATTTGAAAAATGTATTGGCGGTAACCACTTTCCTTTCGATGGGATTCGAACCCACGCGCGTACTGAGGGTTGTGGGTTCGAGTCCCATCGAAGGGAAAATGGTTGCCTCCAATACATTTTTCAAATCAATATCTTCCACATAATGTACATATGAGCTTTCTTTTCAGAAAATGGTGGTCCTGAGAAGAATCAGTTATCTTTCCCCAATGCGCCTTTTTAACAATAAAGTGAAGGTATTATTTCTGCCAGTCCATTTAGGCTGTGCACACAAATAAAAAAATGAACACGGAAAACAATGGATCAACACCATCGTCATCGACTTGAGTGCGGTGCCAACAAGAAAGATTTCAATGGACATGATTGTCCGATTCATCAATCACAGTTTGAAAATCCAGTTCTCGACTGTTCAATCGCTCCAACACAATACGGGAAAGTCTCTGGTATTCTTGGAATGTCAGTCAGAAGATCAGGCAGTGGCAGTAGCAGACAAAAAATGATGGGAAACACGAGGTCACGATCGAAAATATCAAATAGGGACACGGCAGGTATTTCCGTCCATCGTCGTAGGGGCTAAAACCAACGAAAGCAACGTACATTTGCTAGAACTCCACTATAGCAGAACGTTTCTCCTGAGCTTACGATTTGGTACGTATGAGTTTTACAAAAAAGCGTCTCTTTTATTGGTTTTCGAGACTATGACGAACAGACGAAAATACCTGCCGTGTCCCTACACGGTAAATGTCTACATGGAGGATGGAGCAACAACAGTTTGAATTCATGACATTTCCCCTCAATCCGAAAACTAGGTAATCGAACGAGCGTTGGAACAGTATGGAGATGAGATCTGGCTGAAAGAAGAGACATGGAAGGAACCAGCCATTTTGAAAGGAATCCGGAGCGGCGTATGGTCCGCGCGGATAAGGCCACATCGTAATAGATTCTGGCGGTTTAATAATGCAATCTTGACAGACAATATTTCGATTTTAAGGACGGCTACTTCATCAGGGTAAAAATACGGTATTTGTTCCTAGTCTATTGTTTAGTCTAACATTAACTGTCTAGTATGGATTTTTCTGGTACATAACTTCGAGAATACACCATTTCAAAAACATTGACACTAACAGATAACGCGAATTGATGAGGCAGTATTGGAAAGAAAATAAGCGTTATCTGTTAGTGTCGAGTCAAGTACGAGACACTGAAGACGACCACACAGTTGTGGTCGAAATACGTATCTGCAAAGATATCGAATTAATGGGTGGAATTTAATGGAGAATACTTAACTCGTCTTAGACGGAAAAATATACAGTCGATTTCTCAATAGTTAAAAGACAATGTTCTCACGGAATTTAGATCCAAGTGGGTGTGGTGGGTAAGACAGCGTAGGTGTTATGACCCATGGTTAACGCGGTGGAATGATTTTGCAAAAAAAGAAAATCGCATCGTTTCTCAAATGGAAAACCAGCGTTGTTAGGAAACGAGAACATGACACAATGGAGTTTAACTACACCGCTCTAAATCTGCTTCACCAACAGTATGTGGACAATCGGGATATGATTACAGAAATCAATTTGGTAAAAGGGAAAAAGCTAGCTTTGCAAAAACAAATATCTAAAAACTATTGTGCACACTCGAAAACAATGATCAATGGAGAAGACACATACATTTTTCACGTTAACGAAAGTATTAAAAATAAAGGGAAGGCAGTAATCAAATCACTAGAAATCGAAGGGAATCGAGAAACCGATAGTTTCAAAACAGTGTCAGAAATAGTAAGTCATTTTCAGAAGCTTTACTCAACATCAGCAGTTACACCAGATAATTACTTTAATCCGCATAAGACTGTCAATGCTAGTTTACCCGCGAATAACGATTTGATGGCTCCTGTTACGGAAGAGGAGCTACTGTTAACAATTAAAACCAGCTAGTCAAAAAAGTCTCCTGGTATTGATGGATTTTCGAAAGGTTT
The DNA here is from genome assembly GCF_024139115.2 of Armigeres subalbatus. NCBI lineage: Eukaryota > Metazoa > Arthropoda > Insecta > Diptera > Culicidae > Armigeres > Armigeres subalbatus. The sequence continues at coordinate 227,081,963 of NC_085139.1, forward strand.
CTATTTGAATGCTGGAGCATCATAAAAACTGAGCTTGTAGCGGGGTGATGATGGGGGCTAATGATGTGTTGAACGGAAAAATGTCGAAAACATTCATTAAGGGGATTCATAGTTCTAACACACAAGAAAGAAAATGGTAAAAACTTGCAAAACTATCGTCCAATAACATTATTGAACTTTGATTATAAACTTGTGGCGAGAATTCTTAAATCTAGGTTCAGTGAAATCAGTTCGTTGCTATTATCCAACGAACAAAAATGTTTAAATAGTCCAAAAAATATTTTATAAGTAACTGGTGGAAATAGAGACAAAATATTGGAAACAAATTAAAAAAAAAAGAAAACATCTTTATTGATATCCTTTGATCTAGAGAAGGCATTTGATCGAGTAAATCACACTTTCATGCAAACAACTTTAGAGGCCATGGGCGTGAACAATGATTTTATTCGATTATTAAAACGAATTCAAGAAAAGTCATTTTCAAAAATTTTGATAAACAGTAGTTTTTCCCCTGAGATTAAAATAGAGCGGTCTGTAAGGCAAGGAGACCCTCTTGCAATGCTCACAATAACAGTAAATTAATTATGAGTTTGAATTGGGATGATGCAATTAGAAAAGTGAGTTTTATTTTATGGAACAATAATTTTCGGACATTAAATTTAATTCAAAGGATTTTTTTTAATACACCTCTAAAATACGTGTGCCTTCTAAAAATTGGTATGTAGCATCTACGGTGCCTACAGATAAAAAAATAATAGCTAAATTGAAAAACATGTTTGGAAATTTTTGTGGCATCGTGCTGCATTGAGAGTTTCATTTGATCAATTGTGTTGGCCAAAATCCAAAGAAGGTTTGGGATTGATAAAACTGAAAAAAAAACTAAAAAAATAAACTTAAAATAATTTAATTGAAAATCTACGGTCAGAATTTTTCTAGCACGGTGGGCCATATGTGCTTGAGCGATTGAGCAGTATAATCGATAGCTTCTCGCTCGCTCTCTCTTTTACTCTCTCTCACTTTCTCTCTCACTCTCTCTCGCTCTTCTCTCACTCTTCCTCTCTCACTCTTTCTCTCTCACTCTCTCACTCTTTCTCTCTCACTCTCTTACTATTTCTCTCTCACACTTTCTCTCTCTCTATCACGCTTTCTCTCTCACTCTTTTTATCTCATTCTTTCTCTCTCTCACTCTTTCTCTCTCTCACTCTTTCTCTCATTATCTCTCACTCTTCCTCTCACTCTATCTCACTATTTCTCTCACTCTCTCTCACTCTTTCTTTCTCACTCTATCTCGCTCTTCTCTCTCGCTCTTTTCTCTCACTCTCTCTCTCACTCTCTCTTATTCTTCTCTCACTCTTTCTCTCTCACTCTCTCACTCTTTATCTCTCTCGCTCTTTATCTCTCTCTCACTCTTTCTCTCTCTCTCTCACTCTTTCTCTCTCTCTCACTGTTTCTTTCTCTCACTCTATCTCTCTCACACTCACTCTATTTCTATCTCTCGTCCTGCCTTCCCCACACTTTTCCCTACAACATTTAGTTGCACATTTCCTAAAGGAGCAAATTCATTCATGCTAACATTCTTTTTTTTGTGCGACGCACATTGTTGAAAAAGGTTCTAACAGCTCAACACACGCACACTCACGGATCTCTCGAAATAAACTTCATTGGTGGTTGTTTTGGCCCCTCCCCTGGGGCCCTCCATAGCCGTGCGGTAAGACGCGCGGCTGCAAAGCAAGGGTTCGATTCCCGGTGCCGGTTTAGGCAATTTTCGGATTGGAAATTGTCTCGACTTCCCTGGGCATAAAAGTATCATCGTGTTAGCCTCATGATATACGAATGCAAAAATGGTAACCTGGCTTAGAAACCTCCCAGTTAATAACTGAGGAAGTGCTTAATGAACACTAAGCTGCGAGGCGGCTTTGTCCCAGTGTGGCGATGTAATGCCAATAAGAAGAAGAAGAAGATGATGATGATTCTGATAGCTTGAGATGAAATTCAAAACAATTGAAGCTGCATCGCTCATATCACCGTTGAAAAGGTTCAACGGGAGATAGTTGCTTCACAGACAAACAGACATAACACTCGTCAAATTTCCATCGTTCACTGATTTACTGGTCAATTGAAATAATCAATAGTTGGTCAAACGATCACTCGTGGCGCGCGCATCGTTTTTGCTTGAATTTGACTTTTGCTAACTACCGCCATCTGGTTCGTGATTTGCCCAACTAACTGAAATCAACAGATGTCGTTACTGTTTGAACGACGATGAATTTGATGAGTAAATGTTCAATGTGTAATGTCTGTTTGTCTGTGGTTGCTTTGCCACCAGCATCAGAACAATGCAGCGACGAAAGTTCCGCCGATGATAAACTAATATTGGATGGAGATATACGTGCTCCTGGCCCAGTTGAAATTTACTCATCGTGTGAAGACCTAAAGTGGACTATTATCGGATATTGATGCGAGCATAGTAGAAGGAAGCAACGTTGTTTCTAGGTCATCTTCGACAGAATCGTCTTCATCACGACATCCTCCAAAGAAGAAATCTAGAAAAGATTGTCCCGCTGTATGGGATAAAAAGGCACCCAAGTATGCCTTTGGAGAATTGGGAGAGACAGCGCTTCGTAACTTCCAACAGCTTTCTCAGTCTCTACAAGGAAAGTATGCTGTTGAAATTTTTGAGGAGTTCATTTCAGCCAATCTTCTAGAGCACATTGTTATTGAAATGAACCGATATGCTCGTGATGTGGAGGGTGCTCCAAATTTCGCAGTAACGGTGGATGAGCTAAAAACTGTCATCGGGTTTTTTGATTTTTTTGGCATACCATATGTTACCTACCGAGCACCACTATTGGTCTGAAGATGACGATTTAATGATGTCTCTCGTAAAGAATGCTATGACTCGAAATATAGCTAACTAATCAGGTTCTTGAGATACAGATTGATGTTTAATGCAGAAGAAGTTTGGATGCTCACTAGCGCCACCTTATGCAAAAATTCAGAATTATTTCGATCAGTTATTGAGCCGCCAAGATCCTCTGAACAACTTTGCTGAAGACTCCATGTAGCTAACTAATCAGGTTCTTGAGATACAGATTGATGTTTTATGCAAAAGAAGTTGGATGCTCACTAGCGCCACCTCGTACAAAAATTCAGAATTATTTGGATCAGTTCTTGAACCGCCAAGATACTCTGAACAACTTTGCTGAAGGTATGAGGTATAGAGTGATGCTGTTTGGACGTTCATTACTCTTTACTTGATTTTTGTGTGAACAAGTTCAGCTTTCTATGGACGCTTACGCCACCTAGTGAGTCAGTTCTGATTTAAATTGTTCACCATATGAAATATATTAGTTCATAGAACAATATTGACGAAGACATGTTTAACTTCAGAGCTAAAACTCCCCAACAGATATAAAAAATGCAGCTGATCTATAAATAGATCACTGAGCGTTAACGGGTTGAACAAATTTTTAATCTCGAATGCATTAAGTGAAAGTGGCACTTATACGGACTAGTAACAATAAAATAACAAAGCTAATGTTACAAATCATGCACATCTACAAAAAGAAATAAAACACGTAAGAGTCTGTTCACAAATTACAAAAAAAATTGGGCACTTTTGACTGACACATCAAATGATCATCTTCACCTCAATGATCATCTTCCCCCCAGTTGACGGTACCGAAAATACCGGTATTAGAAACGGAAAATACCGGTATTTTCGGTATTTCAAATTTTGCTGTCAGTATATAAAATCTCGAATAATTTTCACCTACTTTTATCAACTCAACTGCCTGTAAGGGCTCGTGGGACAAATATTCGGTAACAAGCAGTAAAGACTAATCGAGCATAAAATACATCAATTAAATGCGCGCATGAGTAACTTTGCCCAAGCACAGATAACAGATGTTGAGGCTGGCATCCCATACGTGTGTAAACATCCGCAACCGTTAATTCAAATGTATTTTAAATTGGGACCGCGTTTGGCAATTGATTGGAGATGGCGCAAGGATCATTGTTATTGAAAACGCAGCCCGATTGCGGCTGTCAAATGCATTGGCTGCGTTCGACGGTTGTAATTCAGCTGCATCCTTAGGTACTGCCGCAATCAGTTGAGTAGATGGCAGTAGTGGGCCAACGTATATTAATTCAAAAGTTTACACAGGATTTTCAATAAAATTTGTTCCAGCTTCAATGTCTGTTATCTGTGGCCCAAGTAAGCATCATTGACGAAGTTTACGCTACAACAAAAATCGATCAGCATCGTCATTAATCATACCTGTTGCTTTATTATCTTAGCCATCTGTCAACCTCATGACCAGACGTTCCGCGTTTCACGAGATGCTGCATTTTTCAACCTAGTTTTACAAATTTATTACAATTCATACAACCTTACAAATGTTTTTCCATTTTTTTTGTGCCAAAATCTATGCGAAATGCACTTTTGGAGGATCCATTTTCAAGCCAGTGACGTAATCCAGATAGGCGTCCCCCGTTTCGCAGGACGCTTACTGGTCACATTAGTTAAACTGCGAATGACTTTTACTTCAATGAACATTGTTGATATCGTCGAGAATTTTCCCGCAATATATGAAATTGTGAAAAAAAAAAGTATGAGCCATAGTAGCTCTTTTCCGGAGACCACCTGTGAAAAATGATTTTCTGCAAAAATATGTCCGTTCTGAATTCGGACGTGGCGTTCCAATTTACGTAGGAACAATTATCAAATCAAGCCACTATTTCGATGCTTTTAACTTTTAAGGAATAAATCCAAGAGAGACGGTTCAAATACGCCGATCTTTTTCTTTTTGAATAATTATGCCGTGAAGCAATTAATCAGAAACGATTTTGGCATTTTCTTCGAGGCATCCAAAGCTACTTTGATTAAGCAAGCGTATGGGATCTTGAAGCGTCTTATGATTCTTGATGCGATCGTTGAAACAGAGACAACGATCATACCTGACGATCGGTACGAAGAAGATGCCTCTATGGATTTTTTTTGGTTTATCGGTTAAAGAACAAGTAGTGAAGAGACTGTAGCAGAGCAAAACACCCCAACAAACATTGGAAGCTGATTGAGCGCTTATTCGCCCAAAAATAGTCTTCTTCAGCTAAAAAACTAGCTTGTTCAGCTTAAATTGTTTGTTGGGACTTACGTTGCTGGTGGCAAATACGTTAACGCCAGGATCCTTGCATACAACCCGTAAGGAATTCTCCTACTATGAATCGGAAGGAATTAAGGGCAAGTATTTGACACTGATTTTCGATAGTCTTGGAACCATTCGTCCTACTTCGGTTGAACCAGAGAGGGCATTCTCAGTAGTTGCAAACATTGCTAACAAAATCCAATGCGGATTGGGAGATGAGTCGCTCAGTATGTAATGTTTACTTAAGTTTCGCTTTGTCCAGCTCAACAAGCAATGATTTTAACATTTGAAATTTGTTTTCATCATATTGTTTTTCATCCAAAAGTCCAAATCGAAAGTTTTTACTAAAATTTTCGCAAAAACCGGTATTACCGATATTGACTTCACCAAATACCGAATACCGGTATTTGACAAAAATGGCCAATACCGACCACCCTAGCAGTAACACACCGAGAACCACCACCAATGCGACGGATTTCCGTTTGAAAATGTTACCAGCGCCGCTGCGATTGCTTTGTCCGTTTATCCGCTGTATCCGCTCCGCTGCGATTGCTTTGATGCGTCCGCTCTGCGTGATAACTTGTTCAAACTGAGGATTAGATCCAAATCCGCAAGTTGTTTGATGTTGATGTCTGTGCTTGTGATGCATGTACGTGATTGGTTGGTTTGCCTATTTCTAAACGTTTTATCAAATATCGAAACTTTTTATCATATATCAGTGTGTTCATATAAATCGTTGACTCATCCTTGATCGAACGGTTCAAAAAAATTGAAAATCCATCGAGAAACGGCTGAGATATTAAAGTTGGAAGTCTATCATATTTTCGTCACGGTCCCCGATTTTCGCAATCGAAAATGGTACCCCAATATAGAAAAGACAGACATAGTCCTACGTCAAAAGAATCAATTGAGCAAATAAAATTGTTTGATGGGAAAGGTCAATTGGCTTTAACTAGTAGTTAATAATTGAAAAGATATAAGCACATTCTGAACAATATCGCAGCTAAATAATTAATACGAAAATGATTTAAGTTATTTTAAAACATTAAAGCACAATGTGCATCAACATTACACTTAATTTATCACCTAATTATTGTTGGTTGATTGACATGGAATGAGAGAGACATACCGACAGTCGGTCAGGTTTGTTGTTCGCTGCTCCCGCCGAAACTTTTCGCTGGCCATCTTGTGTTGGGGCCACTCCTGGTTGTTAGATAGCCCATACTGATTTGTAGTTTTTTTTTCTCAGCAGCCATTGTAGTTGCTGGTGTAAACGTCCTGTTTTGGAACTGCATTCGTAATAATACAGTAGTTTCGTATCAATTCATACTACGAATTTGAGGATCCCAAGCATCGTCACTTCGGGAATGCACGGCAACACAAAAATGATTATTTATTTAAATATTTATTTATTTATTTAATGTGTTTATCAACAGGCATCTTACAGCCCAAATGATTTTATATAATGCTATTCAAACTAATACTAAAGCGTACAGGCTCTTAATGGTTCAACAAGTTACAAAATAAACGAAAAGTAGAACTATGTACAAAGAGCAAACAAATTGGAAAACCTTCGTCTAAGATTAGGACGACTAACACTAAAGTCGAACACTGAAGCCACTCTGTTGAAGATCCTTTGCAATCCAGTAATCTCACCGTGCATGCTGTAGTTGGTGCGTTGGAAAGGTAAACGGAGCATGAGATTATTTCTCAAAGACCGAGGGGCAACGTTAATGTTCACATGCCCATGAATCGTTGGACAGTCTAAGCGACCTTGAAGAGCGTCGGCGATGAACAAAGCCCTCGCCGTATTCATACGCACATACAGGGGCTCCAGATGTATTAGTTGGCAACGATCGTGGTAACTCGGCAGATGAGCAGGGTTTCTCCATGGTAATTTGCGTAGTGCGTAGCGCAAAAACCTGCGTTGTACCGACTCGATTCTCTCAACGCCATTGTTGTAGTTTGGGCTCCAGACTTCACAACAGTATTCTAAGATGGAGCGCGATAAAGAGCAGTATAACGCTTTCAGGCAGTAGATGTCGCTGAAGTTTTTGGCGATTCTGAAGATGCATCCGAGAGATCGAGAAGCTTTAGCTACAACATACGATACATGCTGTTTAAATGTGAGTTGGGAATCCAAGATAACTCCCAGATCCTTAATATTGTCCACGCGTACGATATCTGCGTTCAACAAACAGTAGCTGAAGTGAATCGGATTTTTTTTACGCGAAAAGGAAATTACTGAACATTTCTTCGGGTGTACCATCATACGGTTGAGTCTGCACCAATCAGCGAACAATTCAAGCTGCTGTTGGAGAAAGCAACAATCTTCTGTTGAGCGAATTAGACAAAACATCTTGAGGTCGTCAGCGAATGACAATCGTGGTGCCTTCAAAGCTAGATGCACGTCATTGAAGTACAATAGAAAAAGGAATGGACCCAAGTGGCTACCTTGAGGTATCCCTGATGTTGAAATAAAGCTGGGAGCCTGGTTATCTCCAATGATAACCGCGGTCTTGCGGTCTTTTTTTTTTTTTTCTTCCTAAACAATGGAGGGGGAATCTGCTCAACAGACATGCTGGGTTGACCAGGAAGTGCGGGGTTAGGGATCACCGAGGGAGGCAGGACTACATTCCCGACCCGCTAAACCGTTTCCATTGCCGCCAAGCCCATAGTCCCTTCGGTACAACCAGAAAGTAATGCTTCAAAGGGGGGCCAGTGCACAACGCACCCTCGAGGTTAGCTGCGTGTCCTTGCAGCACCGAACATCGTAACTCGCTTTTCTAGAAGAACACCATGGTATCGTGCCAGCGCGTTGCCGGCTTTCCAGGTGGCCTTACCACGCCCTATGTCCTCGGAAGGTGGGAAGGGTCGACTTCGCGCCTGCTTCCCTCTGCACGACTGGTATCAAGAGTGATGATGTCGCGTGCACCCCAAATTGACCTTTCTGCGATAGGGCCTATTCGCCAGCACACAGAGGGACTTGCCGACGCGAGGCCTACGCCTGCCCCAGCCTTGACGAGGACCCCTTTCCGTCCTCGGGCTCGGAACCCGCCCGGTTGACCGACGCCACGAAAGCGACGATACCATGTTGTTCTTCGCGCGGCCACTTGTTCGATAAAAGGATCGAGTTCGACCACAGAGCATGACCACCGGTATGACCCATGAAGCCGACTCCGATCCCTTGGACCACCTCTTATTTGCGCCGGGACTAGCCATCCTTGAGTCCACGCGCCACCTTCTGTGTAGCTCCGAGACGATTTGGGCGATAGCCGATAAAACGGCGTTCCAGCCAACTTCATCTTTACACATCCTCCGAACTAGGTTGTCCGGGGTAGTGTCCAGACCACATGTGGAAAGCATGTGGTCACGCATTGCGCGAAAACGTGAGCACACGAACAACACGTGTTCCGCCGTTTCCTCTAAACCTGCGCACACCAAACACTCGGGCGAGGCCGAGCAAGCCAGCTGTGTTACTTGCACTTTGATTTTGCAGCACGCTTAAACGCCGGGCACATCGAATCCCCCATGGGGTGCTTGCTGTTCACAGCTTTACTGGAACAAATCAAACAATTGGGAGGGTTCGTGCAGCATTGTGCCTTATGTCCCTCCAATCCGCTGCGTCGGCAGAGATTGCTTCTGTCAGGGCCTTTGCAGTCCCATTGCTTGTGCCCCGGTTCCAGGCACTTGAAGCAAACTTCGAGTTGCTCGTATATGCGCACAGGGCATACCGACCATCCCACCTTGACGCTCCCTAACTTGACTACCTTGGAGGCGTCCGCTGCAGATAGCCGAACCAATGCTACCTGCGTCCCTGCCGGACCTTTCCGTAGCCGAACGGCTGAGGTGGGCGTCTCCATTTCACACTGTCGCCGCAGTGCCGTGACGAGCTCTTCGACTTCGGTGATCTCGTCCAGGTCTTTAACCCTTAGATTCACCTCCGTCGTGAGTGCCCTCACCTTGACCGTCTCCGCCAACTTCTTGTAGGTGGCGCCCTTTTGCGAGACGCCCCGCTTCAGCTCGAGGATCATCTCGCCCATCCGGGTACGTCTTATTCGACGTACGTCGGCGCCGAGTTCACCGAGCTTGACGTCACTCCTCATCGCCTTCAAGACGTCCGAGTACTTAGCCTCGTCCGCCGTACCCTAGACTTCTTGCTACTCTCATTCGCCTGGGCCTTCTTTTCGGCCCTTAACGTCTTCGGTTTACTCTTGTTCTTGATCAGGGTCCAGGAGGCGTCATCCCCCTCTATTTCCCTGGTCTGGTGCGGCTGAGAACTCTCAGCCTGCCGTAACCCCTTACCACCGTCTTGCCTGGGTGGACGGACCTTTCCAGGTCCTTCCTCCCCCGGTTTTGGAGGTACCTGGCCGGGGTTCAGCTTCACAGCCCCACTACTCTTGTTCGGGGTAGTAACCCTCCGCGTTTTGGAGTGGCCCCCAGGGAGCTCATCCCCTGGAGACTGTCTCCCCCGTTTTTGTGTCTGCTTCGTTGGAGCAGTCACCCCCGACGTACCCGCAAATACTTGAGCCTCAGTCTGGGTAGACTTTGGTACCACCGTCTTCGCTGGCATGCCTTCGGTCGATTCGACCTTGCCCGAGTCCGCGAATCCTTGGGCCTCAGTCTGGGTAGACCTCGACTCCACCGATTGCACGGGTTTACACTTAGCCGTCCCGACCGCCTTCTCCAGCTTGGCGTCCAGCATCGACTTCCGAAGTTTCTGCAAGCTCCTCTAGAGGGCCTTACTGATGTTATGCTTCGATGACGCAAAGTCGATGATGGCGTCCAGCTGTTCCGTCGCCACCTCGAAGGCCGAAAGCCAATCGTGTTTGCGGTTCATCGCCTCCACAAGCCATGGGCCGTCAATAATCTCTACCGGCGTTTTTTTTAGCCGAGAGGAAGGTTAAGTGACCTACGCTGGCGCTGCGCACTGAGCTGCCGACTATTGCCTCTGGTCTCCTAGGCGGAAACCTGAACAACCCACCTCTTGCGAAGGGGTTGTCGCCTACACTACTACCACTAATTGAAGAATTGACTTGGTTTTCCATTTTGGTCCCACAAGTTGCTCGGGAAAAGAGGTCCACCACGCCAGAGCCCAGCATGACGCGGTAAGGGACAATTACTGTGGAGGGTGCCCAGGTACCCCACAGGCTCCGTTAAAGGCCTAGTTTATTATTTCACCCCCCTGGCCATGCATCCTCTCGGCACGGATCGCTTGACGCCTTGGGATTAGGGGTTAGGGACGATGGTCCCGGTCTAACTCGCAGTGGCCATGGGGAGGGGTCGTCAAGCCCTTGGACAAAGTCCCTGGTGCTCCGGCCAATAAATATGTGTGGATTTTTAGATTTTTAGATGTCGTTAGTGTTTTAACGACGATGTAGTTGATGAGTAAATGTTCAATGTGTTATGTCTGTTTGTCTGTGTTTTCACTAATCCTTATCTTTCAAAGACTTAGAACCTGTCACGGTCGCCATTTAGTAGGTTTTAATTGGACCTCGTGTCATCAAAAAGAATTCACTTTCTTCTTGATGAATATTAGAAACAATAATGAAAGGATCGTAGTAAGCTACGCTAGGAGAAGGTCGCGTTTTCTCGTCCGTCAAAAAATAGATTTCCAAATACATGATAATATAAATTCCAAAATTAGTATTTATCGAAAAGTGGTTCTAACGTGGACATGCAGCTCCCAAAAAAGAAATACAAAATAACAGCATTTTCACAGCGCATGATGGATATCCCGTTGATACAAGCTTACGCGGATGATTGTGGCATTTTGGTTCTGGTTCAGAGCTTTTTAAGATTAAAATATTGAAAAATGGGCTAACGAATTCGGTGAGCAAGTTCCAATTATTTTCTCATGCATTCTCCAGATGCTTAATAACTCAAACATCATTAAAAACTGAATACGCACAGAGCATCGTTGCTGCTAATGCCGCGGATATTGTGGAAGTTCCCGGGTATCCGGTTCACGCTTTAGTTGGCAGCGGAGGCTCTTCTCAACCTTCTATTTCGAGTAGTTAGTGTGAACAAGGGCGTCCTTGTGATGTTTTGCTGTACCTGTTATGAACAGCTAGTACTTCCCAATCCCCTATACATTCTGAAGACACTTGTCTTGCTCCAGATGTAAATACTTTTTATGTTACTAGCGTTCATAACAAAAAGGGCACCATTACGGAGCATGAGATTTGATCAAATTATTCGGAGTATTACTTGCTCAACGCCCCCGGCTGGGTGAGGGATAGAGAATGAATCACACACATATGAATATTTGAAACAATAATGTTTATTTATTCAATGTTCTTAACTTAACTTAAGCACACATTTGGAGGTACCTGAACTCTTCTTCTTCTTCCATTACATCCCCCACTACTGCCCATGATCACATAGTTGACGTATAAGCCAAAATGACCAAAACACACTTTTTTGCGGATATGGATTCTTCGTACGATTATACATATGCTCCATGAAAAAATATTCATGTTTTGTTCGGAAACATTCGAGTTATGGCGATAATTGTTTTTGAAAATATGGTCATTTGATCGCATAAGTTGACGTACCTCCATTACCTGCTGCAATATGGAGTAAAAACCTGTCTCATATTTTTTCGACATTCACAATTCACCAATTAGGCACAACATAGGTTTTAATTTTACTTTGTCGTATTTCAGGACAACTTTATGATTTGGGCGTAACTGATTTTGTAATAAAAAATTAATAAGCAAGTTCCTGCTAAAGCAAGCATTTCTTGTGAAATCCACGGTATAATCCGACAAAATAAGCTTTCATCCATCGAGGTGTAGCTCTGGAGATAAACGTTTACATTATTTTGAATCAATAAAATAATGTTTGTTTGCTAAATATTGTGGCCAAAATTTAAAAAAATAAGACAATCGCGATCATTCAAAAGGAAGTATAATATAAAAGAAGAATGAAAATCCAATAATTATGTAACGCAGTGATTAGCTATTTGTATCACACTTTTTTTAGAAGCTCATCAAAATTGCACATTGTGTATGGGATCACACTTATCTGAATCCCTATTCCTCCTCTAAAGTGTAGTAATTTATGGGTATTATCTAAAAGTGCATATCAGAACCAAAATCTAGCTTCATTTTTTTGCGTGGCAGAAGAGATCTGCCACCGAGGACTTAACACATAAGAATTAGCGCGTGTTAAATGGCTTTTTATGTGTACCTCAGCTTGATAATATTGGTATGTATATTTGGAGCACATTTACCGGGAAGGATCCTAATACATTCCACGGCTGTTATTTTAGTTTTAACAATTGCAATGCAATTCTTATTCATGTTTTTCATTACCTTACCCGGACAGAACTGAATTATAAAACATGATATGGACTTTGATGTAAGATTCAAAAGAGCAGGCAAAAATATCAACAAAAAAACGCATCGAAGTGTTATTTAAATATCAAGATAGTTCGAGATATTAATCACTTCTTCCAAATACCATTAACTGATCTCATGATATTTCAGAGCAAATTTATATATTGTCGTCTGATATTTTGTGCCTTTATATCCTACAGATAAATCAGACCCATATCTCATTTTGCAATCTAATCACGATTGATTTACTTTCAATCCTCGTCTACTCGGGTATTTTAGAATAGGGATTGGAACCATTTTTGCTTTAAATTTGGTTGGAACGAGAACTTTGGCCAATACAAAAAAACGGTAACTGCTTGCACACCTGTTACAGAACCAATCTGCAAAAGGCAGATTTTTTGAAAACTAAAGCGAAATACAACCAAATGAAGCATCCACCGGATATAGTTATGTCTTCGCTATTGGATGATTTAGTTTTGAAACAAAAATACTTCCCCCATCCAGCTGGAGACTCCTTTTTTTTCCTCGGTGGGTGGTTTTATTACTGGTGGGTGGTACGAGCACGTGGCTGTCTTTCTCGCCAATGACTGGATGACGGTAATTTGAGCCTTAACAAAACATCAAAGAAGTGCTGTTTTTCAAGATTGGCTTAACATTTACCCGACTTTGAACGAACATCGAGATTATAAAACGAGATACAAATTTTGAAGGGAAAGGTCAATTGCGATCTGATGGAATTGAAATTGGTTCGTGACATGTGTGATACACATGCTACACAGAAACATCAAATCGAAACTCTGTTATAGTTATTCTTCAACAGTTTGACAAAGTGGCGAGTTATTTTTTCATATGCAATAATTAACGTCAACGATTTCGCGAAGGAAAAATATTCGGTAATTATAACTATTCATCAGAAACTAACGTCCAATAGATATGAAAACTGGGTTGCGCCTGATACTCCTCCAACATTCACACATGCGATATCTACTTATGCATTATACATACCTCCGAGGGATATAACACTTGCTACCGCAATCTGTATCGCAATTTCCATCCATTCATTACGCTGTCGGTTGTCCAGCTTGCTGCTAACGATAGCCTTTAAATTTTAATATAATTCAATTATACCCTCCCCCACTGCTGAGAGAATTTTCTGCCCTCTGTGGCGATAAGCGTGGAAAACTAAACGGGATCGAATTCCTAGCGCTTGATCTCACCCGAAAGCATGTCCGCATCGACGGAACATAATATCCTACGAGCTCGTACAGAGAGATTCATCCATTTGTCGGATCGAAGCAGTGGCAACTTTTTTTTCCGCACTCGCTTAACCTAGGTCTTAGGGGCAAGCCAGAGTAAACGCGACGTGCGATGCGACGCAACGCGACTCACGTAAAAGAATAACAATCATTATCATCAGGCTGTCAAATTGCAATGTCGCGTCGCGTCGCATCGCACGTCGCGTTTACTCTGGCTTGCCCCTATCAGGATTCAGGGTGGATATACAACTTGTTACAATTATTACAAATACCTAAATAGAAATGAAATTGGAAAACAACTAACCTCCAGTCAACGTATTTTCGAATGACTTCGTCGTTCCTTTTTCTTATTTTGACTCAACTACTGCCATAACTGGGACTTCTTCCCTTCACCTTAACCACCTTCGACAAACTGGGCGGCAGCTGTATTTTATGTGAGAGAACACTACTTTTGAACGTTTAACGACGAACGGCGGCACGGCGAGCTCGCTGCAGAAAAAGGTAGCACACCGGCCGTGCGCCTGTCGTCATGGGAAAACCACTGCGGAACTACGCGATGAGAAATTGCTAATCGCCTAATAAGATGATAATATGTTTAATAATAATACCCAGGTAATGCTGCCGATGAGGCGAACAGTGCGGAACGGCTTCTCGCTTGCTCATTGAGGGCGGTGGGTGATGATTGCGGGTTGCTCCACGGCCGAAGAGATGAGTGCGCACAGAGTCTGAGACTTGGCTCGGGTTCCCGGTGGGTCATTGCTTAGATACGGCGAATGCAGCGATAAAACCAGCAGCGTGGATGTTGTGGCTGTGAATGGAGCAGTTTTCAAATGGGGCACCTGTAACCGCGGGAATGGATAATCACGTTATGTTGTGCAGTTTAATGGTAAGTATTAGGTGCTTACCATTTAATGTTCTTATGGGCAACGGACGCAGTTCATTTTAACAAATTTGTGCATCGTTCAGTAGAGAAACTGCTAAATGATATGGGCTTTTCGGTCAACACGTACACGGTACGGCGTTTTTAGATGTTGTACTATGTACAACGGTGTGAGTCAGCTTATCGACCACATAATCAGTGAGAAGCCAAAAAATACGACATTCTATGGTGGGCTGGATAGATTAGGGTAGTGTGAATAGGGACATGGAAAACGTGAATAAAAAGAGCAGAAAAGTTTCAATAGACATTATTTGTAATGAGCGGTAATACGAGTGGTGGTTCATTAATTCAGTGGAAGTGCCCACTATTCGTACAGAGCCCATAATACGCATATAAACCCTAATGACATTCACTTTTGGTTTTGTCTATCCTATTAGATATTAATAAAAAGGTTTTAGCTCTAAAAGTAATAAAACATATTTTCGTGGTTGTTGCCAAAATCGGGTGCCAAAAACGGGTGTTGCCAAAATCGGGGGTAAACAAAAACGGGTGTTGCCAAAATCGGGATGGGACTGTATTTACTCACAAATTTTTCATACTGCCTGGTACAGATTATGGTACAGATTTTTGAAGATTTCGGTACAGATGAAAAAGATTTTTGAGCCCATGGTACAGATAAAAATGTGGCAACACTGGTGCCTGGTGCTGCGAATTTGGTGTAAGGAAAGCACCTGTCTAGCGTACTGGTTTCGTGGGATCAAATCCCACCGAAGGAAGTGGTTGCCCTCCAATACCTTTTCCGAACTAAATCTATCACTTGTTGTGCATATGCATAAATCGAGCTTCAGACATAGTAAATTTTTTCTTTCCCACGAAATGATTTCTGAGCATACAATGCGTGAGTCAGCACTCTCTGCTAGTGGCAACGGGCTGTGTGAAACATCTACACTCTACAAAAAACTGCATGTGTTCGCAACCAGGCCCTATCAAAGCGACCGTCTGCTGCTCAAAGCGCACAGGAGCCCAAGGAGTGCCAATTGGCACATCAAGATCAACGCCAGTGAGATTCCGATTATGGCATTCTGGCCGTGTGTTAACGAACCTTGTATTGGATATCGTAATATTATGAAAGCGAGGGCTGGCAGTCTGACATTCTACTCTCTTAGTAGAGCCGGGTGGCACTGACTCGAAACGGCGAGTGGTCTAACGGCTAGACTGTCTTCCGTCCCCTAAAACCGTGGTGGGCCTTGTAGCACGCTGTCCAATCCTGCCACCAACCGTTGCCTGCTGGGTGGGAGTAGGCTCAGATGTCCTTTCCTGACCTGCGCTGGCCTGGCTCTGAACACGTAAGTGTCAACCCTTACATGACCTCCCTGCATGTCCCAATTACAGTGAGTGAAGGTAAAAAATATTCTTTTGAAGATGCGTTAGGCATGGAGATAATAAACCCCTTCGCCAAAGGGAGTTTGGTGAGGTCTCTTCCCAGGGAGGCGGAAAGCGGAGTGTCGGGGTGACCGGAGTCTCCGCAGCAGTGATGGGGTATAGCCCTGTCAGCACGCTCGGCGCGCGGGCCACTACTCGGGATGTGGGTGGTCGCCGAGCAACTCGATGATATCATCGAGTTCGCAAGCGCAAGGCAGAACATCAGTAAGGAACTGAAACAGAACCTTCGGATGCTCCGCCAGGCTGTTTGAGTCATTCATTTCATTTATTCAGACTAAGGCCTGTGCGGTATATAAGAGTCTTTTCCATTCGGCTCGGTCCATGGCTATACGTCGCCAACCACGCAGTCTACGGAGGGTCCGCAAGTCATCTTCCACCTGATCGATCCACCTTGCCCGCTGCGCACCTCGCCATCTTGTGCCCGTCGGATCGTTGTTGAGAACCATTTTCACCGGGTTACTGTCCGACATTCTGGCTACGTGCCCGGCCCACCGCAGTCGTCCGATTTTCGCGGTGTGAACGATTTATGGTTCTCCCAACAGCTGATGCAACTCGTGGTTCAGTCGCCTCTTCCACGTACCGTCCGCCATCTGCACCCCACCATAAATGGTACGCAGCACTTTCCTTTCGAAAACTCCAAGTGCGCTGTTTGAGTCGCAAGACACGAACAGGATGCGTTTATCAGGTGGGTGGTGGGAAGTGAGAAGGCCGACAAAGGTGCCAAAACCGATGCTGTCTCCTTTCTTGGAGGAGCGGCGATTTATTTCGCTCTGACTGACAATGAAGAAAAGACTGCGCCTAACCCGAAACGGCTCAGGCAGCAATCTGGCAAAGGCGCTCAGAGCAAACCCAAGCGACGTGCGACCATAAAGGCCAAACGTCGTTCGGACGAAGCACACGGAGAAGGTGACCAACCAGACGAAAGGCACCAACCAGGCGCAAGAGGGTACCAGCCAGCTTGTGCCATCGGCACAACGGACCGACAATCCCTGATTTACCTTCATCCCTCTATTAGAAAAATATATAAAAACACTCGAATCTGTGTCTTTTCTCATAGATAGGGCACATGTTTCGAAAGTTTGAGGATTAAGCTTCTCAAAAATTTCGGGTGCCGATTAAAACGAGGAAACCAATGACGCCGCTGCTTATTCAAGATACCTTTCCTGCTATTACTCCTGTCATGGATCTCAGCTAAACCCGGGACGCACCAATATTAGCATTTTGGAAGACCCATATCCCCCCATCACAGTCGAGCCGTTGCTTCCAGCGTTCAACAGTCGCCTGGTCCTGTGTATGGGTCCGGAGACGGGGTCTTCCAGCCTGCATACCAAGGCAAGTATATATTAATCTGCGATCGTTCACTACCTGAAGAAGTCAAAATTTCTAGCCACTTTGCATTTCATTTCATTTATTCAGACTACGGCCGAAGTGGCCTGTGCGCTATATAAGAGTCTTCTCCATTCGGCTCGTTCCATGGCTACACGTCGCCCACCACGCAGTCTACGGAGGGTCCGCAAGTCATCTTCCACCTGATCGATCCACCTTGCCCGCTGCGCCCCTCGCCTTCTTGTGCCCGTCGGATCGTTGTCGAGAACCAAGAGCTACGTACCCGGCCCACCGCAGTCGTCCGAATTTCGCGGTGTGAACGATGGATGGTTCTCCCAACAGCTGATGCAACTCGTGGTTCATTCGCCTCGTCCACGTACCATCCGCCATCTGCACCCCATCATAGATGGTACGCAGCACTTTCCTTTCGAAAACTCCAAGTGCGCGTTGGTCCTCCACGAGCATCGTCCAGGTCTCGTGTCCGTAGAGGACTACCGGTCTAATGAGCGTTTTGTAGATTGTCAGTTTAGTACAGCGGCGAACTCTATTCGATCGGAGCGTCTTGCGGAGCCCAAAGAACGTACGATTTACAACCACTATGCGTCTCCGAATTTCTCTGCTGGTATCGTTATCGGCGGTCACCAGTGAGCCCAAGTAAACGAATTCTTCAACCACCTCGATTTCGTCACCACCGATAGAAACTCGTGGTGGGTGGCTTACATTGACCTCTCTTGAGCCTCTTCCTATCATGTACTTCGTCTTCGACGTGTTGATGACTAGTCCAATCCGTTTAGCTTCGCTTTTCAGTCTGATGTAGGCTTCCTCCATCCTCTCAAAGTTACGTGCCATGATATCAATGTCGTCGGCGAAACCAAATAACTGGACGGACTTCGTGAAAATCGTACCACTCGTGTCAATCCCTGCCCTTCGTATTACCAAAGCGATGTTGAATAGCAGACACGAAAGACCATCACCTTGCCGTATCCCTCTACGGGTTTCGAAGGGACTCGAGAATGCCCCTGAAACTCGAACTACGCACATCACCCGATCCATCGTCGCCTTGATCAACCGTTTAGATTGTTTAGATGTCTCCTTTCAAGATCCTTTCAAGAGGCTCAAAAACCTCCTTCCAGGCTCAGAAGCCTCCTTTCAATAGGTTCAAAAGCCTCCTTCCAAGAGGCTCGGAAGGTTCCTTTCAAGAGGGTAGGAAGACACACTTCAAGATACTTAAAGGCACCCTTCCAAGAGGCTCAAAAGCCTCCTTCTAAGAGGCTCGGGAGCGTCCTTACAAGAGGTTTAGAGGCCTCCTCCTTTCAAGAGGCTCAGAATCCTTCTTTCAAGATTCTCAGAATTCTACTTTCAAGTGGTTTGGAAGCCTTCTTTTAAGAAGCTCGGAAGCGTCGTTTTAAGCTGCAAAGGAAGCCTCCTTTCCAGTGGCTCAAAAACCGCCTTCAAGAGGCTCGGAAGCCTCTCTAGAAGAGGCTCAGAAGCCTCTAATGAAGAGGCGCGGAAGTCTACTTCAAAGGGATTCTAAAGCTTAAAGGAGCTTCCCTTCTAAGGGCTCGGTATTATTCTTTCAAAAGGATTGGAAGCCTAATTTCGAGAGGGGGTACCTCAATTAATGCAAAAGTTCCAAGGGGTCCCTTCAAGAAAAAGGTTGAGAACCGCTGCTTTACCATGTTCTGAGTGTCCTCTGAAAACTTGAGCTCATTTGGATTAAAACTGATTTAGCACAAGCCATTTCAAGTTTGCATGAAAATTAGTATGGGGAAAATTATTTTTTCATTATACTGCTAATGACGCTTCCCCATCAAGCGCATGTTAAAAGAAAACCTATATAGCTAAAAGGAATACTCAACAGCTTTCACTCAGTGAAATCCGCATCTCAATTAATCGTTCCAATAATTACTAATCGAATTTAATCTATACCGTGGTTTTCTGGAGCTAATTGCATAACTCATCAACAGGCAACATTGCAGCTCGTGGCGCGAAAGATAGCACACACAAATTCAGGCTACTATGTTGCAATGCACATTTCAGGGATGCCCTCAAAGAAGTTTAACGATCATGACTAAAGATTCGCAACCTGTCTTAAAATCGATTACTAATTATTGGGGCGATTAATCAACATGCGATTTTCATTAGGTGAAAGCTGTTGAGTATTCCTTTTAGCTATGTAGGTTTTCTATAACCTGCGCTTAATGGGGAAGCGTTATTTACAGTATAATGAAAAAATAAATTTCCCCATACTAATTTGCATGCAAACTTGAAACGGCTTGTGCTAAATCAGTTTTAATCCAAATGAGCTATGTAAAGCTGAGCTGATGTAAAGAATCAGATGAGTACTGTGGAGCAAAATCGATTTTTTGAACCACCCTACTGGGCATACATACCTGCCGATCTTCATGTCCCCTCGCTTTTCGAACTTTTTGGCTTCCGTGGCCGGTAACCTGCATGCAACCTGCGTGGCGAAGGATCCGCTTCTAGGGCGTACGGAGGTGCACTCAATCTCTGTTCCACCACTCTGCGTCCTGACGGCAGAGACGATGTTGTCTGAGAATCGTACACACTTTGGACTCCGCAATGACCGAATAGAATTCGCCGCCGTACCAAACTGATTATCTACAAAACGCTCATTAGACCGGTAGTCCTCTCTACGGACACGAGACCTGGACGATGCTCGTGGAGGACCAACGCGCAGTTGAAGTTTTTGAAAGGAAAGACGTTAACCAGATAAAAATGGTTCTCAACATCGATCCGACGGGCACAAGAAGGCAAGTGCGCAGCAAGCAATTTGGATCAATCAGGTGAAATACGATTTGCGGACCATTCGAAGGTCTGTGTTGAACTTAATTTCAAGTTTGAAAAAAAAAAACAATCCGTTGGCTGCGTGGTTGGCGATGTACAGTAGACTGGCCCAGATTACTATGGGGAGAAAAAAATGTTGTCGAATTCCACGGGGCACCCCCCAGAATTGTATCTTTGGGTGAGAAAATCAATCTCTGAAAATTTCAGCTCAATCG
This sequence comes from Armigeres subalbatus, assembly GCF_024139115.2. Taxonomy (NCBI): domain Eukaryota; kingdom Metazoa; phylum Arthropoda; class Insecta; order Diptera; family Culicidae; genus Armigeres; species Armigeres subalbatus. The sequence continues at coordinate 227,102,381 of NC_085139.1, forward strand.
CTTGTTGCATAAGCTGGCGCATTTGATTTGAAGTTTGTATGGGGATTTCAGCCAAAATGTATAGGAAAATACACCTCCGTCACTCATTCGATCTGGAAATTGGTTCTGATTGCTCGATTGACCTCAGAATTGCAAAAACGGCAGTTGGTATGCTACAGAACAATTTCACAGAACATTGCATGATGATTAAATGAACTTTTATATAATTTTCGGCTGATTTATTAGGAGCTGATTTGTGTATTTTTGGGTTTTTTTTATCGAATCGCATCAGCCGAAACCTATATAAAAGTTCATTTAATCATCATACAATGTTCTGTGAAATTGTTCTGTAGCATACCAACTGCCGTTTTTGCAATTCTGAGGTCAATCGAGCAATCAGAACCAATTTCCAGATCGAATGAGTGACGGAGGTGTATTTTCCTATACATTTTGGCTGAAATCCCCATACAAACTTCAAATCAAATGCGCCAGCTTATGCAACAAGCGATTGAGCTGAAATTTTCAGAGATTGATTTTCTCACCCAAAGACACAATCCTGGGGGGTGCCCCGTGGAATTAGACCACTTTTTGTTTCCTGGGCCAGTCTAATGTACAGCCATGGACCGTGCTGAACGGAGACGTCTGTAGAGGCCACTCCGGTCTTAGGGTGAATAAATAATGAGGTAAGGTTTGAGCATCTCCACCTCTGGTGCTTCAACCTCTAGCAATGATGAACTATCGGTATTGACGCGTGTTCTACGCTGAACCCTAGGTAGATCATCGCTGATGACTTGACAGAAACTCGATCCAGCGGTTCAGCTAATCATTTGGGTCGGTATCTGTGGTAGTAGCGCCATGTCGGGGCCGAGCGAATATCCTTAGGACATCCGTCGAATATTTGAATTGTCATGGGCTGTGTACTCACAAGTATGTTCTGACAGAACGAGTAGCGCTAGTGATACATAGACGATGTACCCAATATTCGGATTAGTATCGTCTCTTACTTTGTTGAACTCATATTCGTGTGCTAATGGGCGCCTACTATTCGAACGCCGATTGCTTCGATTTAGAAATTCAAATCTCATTCAAATAATTCATGCTTCCATTTCGTGTCTTTGATTATTATTTTAACACAATCCGCTACTACCACAGTATCCTCGCTGACGTTCCACTGCTATTCCACGCTGCCATCTTTGGTAATATCTGCAGCGCACTTTGGAATTCTATCTACGGCGGCATTGAGTTGGCTGTAGAAGTTAGTTTTGTCTTGCAGATCGGCACCATCTGTAACGTTTGGGAACTTCAAGACGGTGTCACTTGAGTACAATTAACTACACAAAACTCTTATACTTCACACGAATAGACAGCTCTTTATTTTTACGACTGTTCCCGGTCCTTGCCCGAGTATATCTGCCCTGCTATCTACCTTCCGCATATTCAGGCTACTGTGATCATTTTCCGCTCATCTAGCTTCGACCCTACAATCCCTCCTTGCTTTTATTATATTAGTGTGGTATATAATCCTTATGTCTAATGGGCTGAGTTCTTACACGTTTTTCTCTACAACTTCCACTATCCATTTCCGTTAACGAATCCGACGAGCAAGGTGAGTCAATCTTCTTCAGATGGGTTACAACTCGTCGATACTCTTTTCCAGATTCACACGAACGAACCGTAGTGTCCCCGCCTACTCTGCGAACAACTTCATATTCCTCTGGTGAGAAATCAGTTTCCAGTTTGTTGTTTTTCTTCATTCTTTTAGCCAAAACTCGATCTCCTACTTCGATGTCGCTCTCCTTAGCTTTTCTTCGGTTATCCGCATAAATTTTACCTTTTACTTTGGAAACCTTATCTCGATCACGTATTTCTCCATCTTCTATTGCCAATGGTGGTACTATTGGTAACTTGCTCCTTATCTTTCTTCCAAACATAAGCTCTGCAGGGACTTTCCGGTAGTACTATGACTTGATGAATGGTATGTTAGAATATACTTCCGTAGCTCCACCCTCCAATCTTTTCCAAGCTCTTGCGCAATACTTAATCTCTTGAGAAGCGATCTATTCTGCCTTTCTACTTCTCCATTCATGGAAGGCCAAAATGGTATCGTATTGATGTGCGTTATTCCGCTATCCTCACAGAATTCACGGAATTCGTCACATTTTTCACTAAATTGTGGGCCGTTATCTGCCCTTAGTGTCACTGGTAGGCCATACCTACCGAAAATTGTTGCCAATTCCTGTATAGTCTCCGAAGCAGTTATTTCCGTCATTTCACACACTTCCATAAAACGGCTATAATAATCAATAACCACCAGCAAGTATTGACCTTCAGGTAGTAGGCCCAGGAAGTCAACTGCAACGTCTGTCCATGGCTGTGCCGGGAGTTCTCTTCTTATCATTGGTTCTGGCGGATTCGGAGCCGATACTAGCGTACATCCTCTACAATTTTTTAACAAACTTTTCTATGTCGTAATCCATCTGTAGGGAGTGACGCACCCCTCGTGCAATGTACGTCGGCACAACCGGGTATAGCAGGAGAGAGAGTATGTAACGGGGGTGAGAGAGAGGATAGGAAGGGGGATTGAAGTGACGGCCATTGTATGGGACAGACGTGAGTGTTCTTGATAATAGAGAAGATCCAAATTATTATACTGTTATCACCGTGTTCGAAATCCGAAATCCTTACATCTGGCGACGAGGATGATGGAAAAGCTGGTGAGTAACGCTGGAATTGATTGAAATAGTTTTCAAAAAAAAAAACAACTGGTGGAGCTGATTCTTTGGTTATGCTACAGGACATAGTACCGGGAAAAGATAGGTTAGGTTGAAAAAAAAAGAAAATGCTGTAGAATTGGATTTGACCGACTCTCACACATACATACACGTGCAGAATTAGAGAGCAGTAATGTGCTTTGAGAAGTGCATCAGAAGCGAGAAAAAAAAGAAACTGTTGGCAAAACTGTTGTCGGGAGACATGCCTCTGAATCTGAAGTAAGCAGTGGTGTTCTGAGGAACACCGTCTGTGAGCGCTCTGAGGAGCTAGAGTGTCACAAGGTGGATCGCTCTGAGGAGTGAGAAGTGCATCTGAGGATGATGAATTGCTATGGAAGCATGAAGAAAAAACGTTCTGAGGAACCATTGCCTTGAATGACTATATAAATTGCTTTCGTAAACACACAGTGAATCGCTCTAAGGAATCAATTCCATGTATGTGTGTGACTACTGGAATGCAGATAAGTGCTGGGACACATACGAAGCAACAACTGAAAAATGTGCGTAAAATTGAACGTTTTCTTGGTAGGGGTAGCATTTTGTCGAAGTAACGATTGGTAACGTATTTTGGTTTTGATGCTGTTGACATTTGCTCACTCTAAAAAAAACTGTTTTGTTAAAGTAAGAAGTTTTGAACCAGAAGAAATATAAATATTGGGAACTTTTATTATTGGTTTTGAGTTAGGTTCAGTCAACTTCGCTCAGTTAAGTATATCAATTATTTACATATAATGCATTCCACAGATTGATGAATCTCGCCCGGTCCCTCCATTTCGTTGTGAGGAGATCGAAAAGAACCAACTGGCGAAGGAATGGAAAAGCTGGAAATATACTTCGATGCCTATGATATTGCGGATCAGAGAAAAATGCGTGCCAAACTATTGCACTTTGGCGGAAAACAGCTTCAACGAGTCTACGAGAACCTACCAGACGTCGATAAGTTGCCGATTGTTTCAATCAAAGCAAACTGGTACGACGTGGCGGTGTCCAAATTGGATGAATATTTCGAGCCAGGAAGACAGTACATTCTGGAACGGAGTCGGTTGAGAAAAATTCGCCAGGAGAAGAACGAAAGATTTACCCATTTCGTGCTCCGCATAAGACAACAGCTGGCAGATTGTGGTTTGGAGAAATATTCTCCGGAAGCGCGTGAAGTACTGACCGAGATTTTCATGATATACATTATTGTGGAAGGTTGTATATCGGAAGAGCTACGACGCCGTATCCTGCAGAGAGATGCTACGTTGGCAGAGGTTGAAGCTATGGGTGCTATGATGGAAGGAGTGGAACAACAAATGAGCGATTTGACGTCCATCAATGTCAAAGAACCAGCACAGGAAAAAGTGTTCCGAGTGGAATCTCATCGGGATAAGTACAGATCAGTCGTCGGACGTAATCGAAAGTTTCAAAACAGCCGAGAGATCACGTGTTTTAATTGCGGGACGCAAGGACACATAGCGTCTTCTACGGAATGCAAGGCGAGGGATCAACCATGTCGCCGCTGCAAGAAAACAGGGCATTTTGAAGCTGTATGCAGGATGCCGAGCAAGAAACGCTTTACGAAAAGCTTCACACCTAAGGGAACGAAGAAAGTGCGGTTAGTAGAAAGGTGTTACCAAGAGCCCACCAACGATGACTCATCGGCAGACGGCACAGCGACCAAAGTGGAAGAGCCGAAATCTTACTATTGCTTCCATTTCGGAAATGACACAAACGTCATTGAATGTAAGGTCGGTGGTGTTCTGTTGGAGTTGTTGGTGGATGCTGGATCCGATGTAAATTTGATTCACGCTACAGCATGGGAAAAGCTAAAACAACAGAGAATCAACGTTTACGAGATGCGGAAAGGATGTCAGGAAGTAATAAAAGGATATGGAAGCAACGTAGCTTTGAATGTGTTGGGGTCATTCCGCACCGAGATCAAGGTAGGAAACAGGACAGAATTGGCAAAGTTCTTTGTCGTACAGGAAGGGCAGCGGTGCATTATGGGTGACGCGACTGCGAAAGCCCTCGGAGTCCTGAGAATTGGCATTGAAATTAATAAGCTGGAAAAGAGGAGCACCCCATTCGGAAAGATTAAGGATGTTCAAGTGCAGATCCATATGGATCCTGCATTCAAACCGGTATTCCAACCGGTCAGACGCATACCGCTTCCATACGAGACGGCAGTGAAGGATAAATTGGATCAGTTATTGGCACAAGATATCATAGAGGTGAATGTTCCTAGTTTTAGACATTGATTTACGTTGTCGTTGCAATTATTATCTGAATAAACATCCAATTGTTTGAAATGATTAACTTTTTCATAAAGCAACAATAGAATTTGATAGTTTTAAATATTTGCGAAATTTAAGACGTAATATTATTTTTTTAGGTCAAAACGGGACCTACCAGCTGGGTATCGCCGTTGGTTGTTGTGGGTAAAGCGAATGGTGAGCCCCGTGTATGCTTGGATTTGAGGCGCGTGAACGAAGCAGTACTGCGAGAGCGGCATCCCATGCCGGTCGTTGATGAGTTACTCGCGCGTATTGGGAAGGGCAAATTCCGTAGTAAACTCGACATCCGCGACGCTTTCTTACAAACAGAATTGGCTCCAGAATCGCGTGACGTCACAACTTTCATTACTAGTCGCGGACTTTTTCGATTCAAGCGGCTGCCATTTGGCTTAGTATCTGCACCGGAAATCTTCCAAAAAGTAATGGAAGAGATATTGGCCGGATGCGACGGTACGGTTTGCTACTTGGACGATATTTACATAGAAGGTGATGATTTGAAGCAACACAACCTACGTTTGGACAATGTTTATGAACGTTTGCACGAAAGGGGCGTGATACTAAATAACGAAAAATGTATTATTGGGGTGTCTGAGCTTCAATTCATCGGGCACGTAATTTCGGACAAAGGGATTCGTCCTTATCCCTCTAAAGTTGATGCACTCGTATCATTCAGAAGGCCGGAGAATGCTTCCGAAGTGAAAAGCTTTTTAAGTCTGGCGAATTACATGCATAAATTCATCAATAATTTGGCTACTTTAGATGAACCACTCAGAAGACTGACTGAAAGAGATACTCAATTTGAATGGTCAACTGAACATCAAACATCGTTTGAGGGAATCAAAAATCCACTGTCGAATGAAGCGAGCTTGGGGCATTTCAATACAGATCATTCTACTTCTGTAATAGTGGATGCGAGCCCCACTGCACTGGGAGCTGTACTAGTCCAGACAAACGAGACTGGAGTACATCGGGTTATATGTTATGCTTCTAAATCGCTTACCAGGACCGAGAAACGGTACTGCCAAACAGAGAAGGAAGCGTTGGCTGCCGTTTGGGGGGTCGAACGATTCCAAATGTATCTTTTTGGCAAAAGATTCGACCTCGTGACAGACTGTAAAGCCCTTCAATATCTTTTCACGTCACGTTCAAAAGCTTGTGCCAGGATAGAAAGATGGGTGTTGCGTTTACAAGCTTTCGACTATTCCCTTAAGCACATAGCAGGCGAAAAGAATGTTGCAGATGTCCTTTCACGACTATCAACATTGGAGCCCGAGCCTTTTGATTACTCTGAGGAGCTGTTTGTGAACGAAGTAGCAACAGTTGCGGCAATAAATGCTGCCGTGAGATGGGAAGAAATCGAGACTGTATCCAAACAGGACGAAGAGATACAGCAGCTTTTGAATAAGATTGCGTGCGATCGTCTATTTGAGCTTCCAACAGAATACCGCGTAATTGCACAAGAGCTTTGCCAGGTCGGCAACGTCTTGATGCGAGGGGATCGTATTGTTGTCCCCAAATCTCTGAGGGACAAGGTACTGTCCCTAGCCCACGAGGGTCATCCTGGCGTCCGTATGATGAAAAATCATTTACGTGTAGCAGTTTGGTGGCCCAGGATGGATAAAGATGTTGAGGTTTATGTTAAGAAATGTAGAGGATGTATGCTCGTGTCTGCGCCAGACGCCCCAGAGCCAATGAGTCGACGGGATTTGCCATCGGGTCCATGGCAAGACATAGCTATAGATTTTCTGGGCCCTCTACCGGAAGGTCAATACCTGTTGGTAGTTGTAGACTACTACAGCAGGTATTTTGAAGTGTGTGAGATGACTAAAATTACAGCAGAATGCACCATTGACGAGCTCCGTACAATATTTTGTCGTTTTGGTGTCCCTGTTACTCTCACCGCAGATAATGCTCCACAGTTGAGTAAGAATTGTGAACAGTTCTTCGAATTCTGTCGAGACTACGGCATCAAGCTCATCAACACGGTTCCGTATTGGCCTCAAATGAACGGAGAGGTGGAGCGCCAAAACAGAACAATTCTCAAGCGGCTGCAAATTTCGCAGGAACTTGGACAGGACTGGCGATTGGAACTTCGGAAATTTCTTCTTACGTATCGTGCTTCGGTTCACTCCACCACCGGCAAGTCCCCAGCCGAACTGATGTTTGGACGGAAAATCCGCACAAAACTTCCACATTTGACAGATTCTTGGGAAAATGACGAGGATACAAGAGATCAGGACTCAATTCGAAACGAGAAAGGTAGGGAGTACAGCGATGCCACAAGACGTGCAACGGTAAAGGATATTGTCGTTGGTGATACTGTACTTCTCAAACGAATGATAAGGGACAACAAATTGAGTACAGCATTCATGAATGAGGAATTCGTGGTCATTAGGAAGCAGGGAGCGGATGTGATAATTAAATCTCTGTCGAATGGCAAAGAGTACAGAAGAAACACGGCTCACATCAAGAAGATAGGAAAACCAGAGCCAGCAACTTCAAATGTCAGTAATGCAGGAGAAGAAAGATACAAACGTCAAAACGATCCGGTCCCGGGTTCCTCTAATGAGATACCTGCAGAAACCTTCAAAGCACCATCGCCAGCTCCACCAGAGAAGCGGAAACGAAAGGAGCCATATTGGTTCGATAATTACATGACACATTACATTAAGAAGTTTCAAGGGGGATGTAGGGAGTGACGCACCCCTCGTGCAATGTACGTTAGGGAGAGTCGGCACAACCGGGTATAGCAGGAGAGAGTATGTAACGGGGGTGAGAGAGAGGATAGGAAGGGGGATTGAAGTGACGGCCATTGTATGGGACAGACGTGAGTGTTCTTGATAATAGAGAAGATCCAAATTATTATACTGTTATCACCGTGTTCGAAATCCGAAATCCTTACACCATCTTCGGCCACCACACATTTGTCCTCAAATGGCTTTTCATCATTCTTACTCCAGGATGACCTTCATGACCGATTTGTAAAACACGTTGACGTAAACTACGGGGTATGACAATCCTATCTATTCTTAACAGAACCGTATCAATGATGGACAACTCATTCGCAATCACTTTGAAAACCAAAGGCATATTCTGATCTTTTCCACTTTCAAGCATTTCTATAACTTCTGATATCTCTTCATCTTTCTCACTTTCGTTTTTGATTTCAATCCACTTCAACGCTACTGATGAGCTTGCCAATTCAGCAATTTCTCTAATTATTAACTCCTCCGCAGGATCAAAGGCATATGATCTTCTTCTTCTTCTTCTTCTTATTGGCATTACATCCCCACACTGGGACAGAGCCGCCTCGCAGCTTAGTGTTCATTAAGCACTTCCACAGTTATTAACTGCGCGGTTTCTTAGCCAGGTTATCATTTTTGCATTCGTATATCATGAGGCTAACATGATTATACTTTTATGCCCAGGGAAGTCGAGACAATTTCCAAGCCGAAAATTGCCTAGACCGGCACCGGGAATCGAACCCAGCCACCCTCAGCATGGTCTTGCTTTGTAGCCGCGCGTCTTACCGCACGGTTAAGGAGGGCCCCTTGGTACAGTTGATAGACGGGAAAGGCAATATGCAATGTTTTGAGGTCCTGGAATATGTATTACTTGATAGTCGAAAGATTGTAAACGTAATACCCATCGCTCAATTCGAGCGCATGGTCTTGATCGTGGAGTAAATAAATATTGTAGAGCTTTACAATCCGTTATTAAGTTGAAATGCCTGCCATATAAATACATACTGAATCGCTCGACACTCCAGACTAATGCCAACGCCTCTCTTTCTGTTTGGCAGTACCGACGTTCAGTTTCGGTCAGAGATTTTGAGGCAAAGCATATTACACGTGATACTCCTTCTGTGTTTTCTTGAAGTAACACTGCTCCAAGTCCAGTTGGACTGGCATCAGCCATTACGATTGTTTTGTCATTCACAGAGAAAAATCCAAGCTCTCGCAGAGGCTCAGCCACAGAAGCTAGGTCCGGTATGAACTTGTTCATATAATTCACCAAACCAAGAAAACTACGTTAGATATGCGTTAGATATGCGATGCCCTAGAAACTCTAGTCGTGTAACCCCAAGCTCACATTTAGCCCAATTTAATTCTACACCTTTTTCTTTGAGTCTTTGAAGCACCTAAAATTCAATTATATAATTTTAATTTTATTTATTCAATGTAAGTATTTATGATTTTTTTTTCTTCTTTTTTTTTCAATATACATCTACCTTATTCAAGTTTCTGTCGTGTATCTCTTTTGTTTCTCCTTCAATTATGACATCATCAAGGTACCAATAAGTTCCCTCGCAACCTGAAAGCATTTCCTCCATAATGCGCTGAAAAATTTCTGGGGCTGTTACCAATCCGAAAGGAAGCCTCTTGAATCTGAACAACCCGCGATTTGTTATGAACGTAGTAATGTCTCTCGAATCTTCTTCTAGTTCTACTTGGTGAAACGCTTCTCTGATATCGAGCTTACTCCTCATCTTTCCCTTTCCCAGCCTTGCCAAGTACTGGTCAACAACTGGCATTGGGAAATGTTCTCGAACTACAGCCTCATTAACACGTCGTAAATCAAGTCAAATTCTTGGCTCGCCTGATGCTTTTCCAACAATTACTAGAGGTAACACCCATGTTGCTGGTCCTTGTTTTACTTCAACAATGTCCCATTTGAGTAATTGCTCTAACTTGTTATTCACAGCTTCTTCCATAGGTATTGGTATTCTACGCAACGGTTGGAAAACCGGCCTCGCACCTGGGATAATTCGGATTTGTGCTTAGGTATCTTTTATTTTACTGAAGGGTTTGAGTTCGGTGGCCACGTTATTGATGTCGATTCCTACTTTCAGCACTCCTAGCGTTTTAGCAGTCAGGTCTCCCAAAATATCCTTTTGGCCATCTCTCACGACGAAAAATTCCGCAACTACGACTTTTCCTCCAATGGAGACCTCGGTCTCAAACGTTCCGACAACGGAAAGCGGTTTGTCACTACCATAACCCTTCAGTACTCTTGAACATCCTTTTGTCGACTTCATAACCTGAACCTTCTCATTCTTCAACATTTCCCACGTCTCTATTCGAATTAGGTTTGCGTCGGCGCCCGAATCAATCAACACTTCCATTGGTACACCACCAACTGTGCAATCCAAAATATTACTTTCGTTGCCACCATAGAAAGCGTAGTACACCTTTGTTGAACCTTCCGAGTTACTTTCTTGCTCTTCATCACACAGTTTCTTGCTAACAGGTATATGTTCCACTTCGTAAACCCTTCGTTCTTTTGTTTTTTCTCCGGCTACAGAATTATGATCACGTTTTCTACACATTGCTTCAAAATGGTCCAAACCGCGACACCACGACACGTGCGTCCCTTTGCTGGGCATTCTGGTGACTTAGAAAAATGCCCTTCTTGACCGCACGAGTAGCAAGCTAACTTTTCGTTCTTTTGACCAAATGATCCTCGCGTCCGTTTTAATGTATTCCCAAATCGCTGTGATCGATCTCTTCCTATAAAAAAAAATTAGTTATTAAAACAACATTAAAATTATAACAAGGTTTTCATTTTTTTTTTATGCGTGCTTAATTCTTACCATTACTTATGGGAAATTTCTTAGTCGTAGGTGTAATTCTGCGTGCGCTACCGATTCCATAAACTTGAGTATTACTTGAGAAATCACTTTCTTTTAAATCTTTCAACTGTTGATCAGTGTTTTCAATTGTTGCAGCAATTTCTTCTATTTCTCTGAGCGTTTGATCCTTTTTAAGTATTGCTTTACGGAGCTCATCTGACCGACAGTTTTCCACTACAACATCAATCAAATAAATTTCTTTCAAAATTTCTCCTACCTCAACCGAATATTTTTCGAAGCCGCAATTCAGTACTTGCTGGCGGAGACGAATGACAAAATGAGAAAATTTCTCATTGTGTTCCTGTTTTAGTTTTCTTAGCTTTCGTCTTTCGATCACATCTTGCCGACCCGCTTAAAAATATGAATCAAGAAGCTCGATAGCCAAATCGTAAACTTTTGGTTGCAATGTCACCAAGGGTGTTTTATCGTGGTCAGGTAGACTACGGAAAATTCTTTGGAGTTCCACTCCACCCAAATGGAGTAACTTTGCACGCTTCATCTTTTGATCAACAATGCTATATGCATCAAAATAACATTGCAACGACCATTTCCACGATTCCCATTCTCGAGAAATCTTGCTTTTCTCTATGGTTTCACAGTGAAACGGTGGAATCTGATGTGTTTCTTCCATCTTTAATCCTCGTCGCCAATTGTAACGTTTGGGAACTTCAAGACGGTGTCACTTGAGTACAATTAACTACACAAAACTCTTATACTTCACACGAATAGACAGCTCTTTATTTTTACGACTGTTCCCGGTCCTTGCCCGAGTATATCTGCCCTGCTATCTACCTTCCGCATATTCAGGCTACTGTGATCATTTTCCGCTCATCTAGCTTCGACCCTACACCATCGGTTGACGAGTAACATTGGATTAAAGTAAGGACAACATGTTCTAAATCTGAAAGCGAAAGCCGGCTTCGTTGACGGCCGCTCGACAACGGACCAGATCTTTACTGTACGGCAAATCCTTCAAAAATGCCGTGAATACCAGGTCCCAACGCACCATCTGTTCGTTGATTTCAAGGCGGCATACGACAGTATAGACCGCGTAGAGCTATGGAAAATTATGGACGAGAACAGCTTCCCTGGAAAGCTTACCAGACTGATCAAAGCAACGGTGGATGGTGTGCAAAACTGTGTGAAGATCTCGGGCGAACACTCCAGTTCGTTCGAATCGCGCCGGGGACTAAGACAAGGTGATGGACTTTCGTGCCTGTTGTTCAACATTGCGCTAGAAGGTGTCATGCGGAGAGCCGGGTGTAACAGCCGGGGTACGATTTTCAACAGATCCAGTCAATTTATTTGCTTCGCGGATGACATGGACATTGTCGGCCGAACATTTGCAAAGGTGGCAGAACTGTACACCCGCCTGAAACGTGAAGCAACAAAAATTGGACTGGTGGTGAATGCGTCAAAGACAAAGTACATGCTTGTGGGTGGAACCGAGCGCGACAGGGTCCGCCTGGGAAGCAGTGTTACGATAGACGGGGATACCTTCGAGGTGGTCGAGGAATTCGTCTACCTCGGATCCTTGCTAACGGCTGACAACAACGTTAGTCGTGAAATACGAAGGCGCATCATCTGTGGAAGTCGGGCCTACTACGGGCTCCAGAAGAAACTGCGGTCGAAAAAGATTCGCCACCGCACCAAATGTGTCATGTACAAGACGTTAATAAGACCGGTAGTCCTCTACGGACATGAAACATGGACAATGCTCGAGGAGGACTTGCAAGCACTCGGAGTATTCGAGAGACGGGTGCTTAGGACCATCTTTGGCGGTGTACAAGAAGACGGTGTGTGGCGGCGAAGAATGAACCATGAGCTCGCCCAGCTCTACGGCGAACCCAGTATCCAGAAGGTAGCTAAAGCCGGAAGGGTACGATGGGCAGGGCATGTTGCAAGAATGCCGGACAGCAACCCTGCAAAGATGGTGTTCGCTTCCGATCCGGCAGGTACGAGACGACGTGGAGCGCAGCGAACGAGATGGGCAGACCAGGTGCAGAACGACTTGGCGAGCGTGGGGCGTATTCGAGGATGGAGAGATGCGGCCTCGAACCGTGTATTGTGGCGTCAAATTGTTGATTCAGTGTTATCTGTATAGATGTAGACTAAATAAATGAAAATGAATCCCTTCATTAATGGGCTCTCACTTCACAAGCGCAGAGTTTTCATGGTTACCTGTTTGCTACAATCCAACTGATTGCTCTTTTATTACAGATGGGACACATGACACTTTCCAAGTTATGTGTTCTAGTGATATAAAACAAGCCATATATAACATATTTTAAAATATATGCTTTATTTACATATTTAACTATTGGTTAAGCACATCTAAATAATTAAAAATAAGCTACAATGTTGTAAAAAACCCAGATTAATCCACCTAGCGGTGATGGTGCCTTTCTCGACCTTCGTAAAATGTGTGTGCTTGAAAAAAGATGAGCTAGTGGCTAGGAGTAAAAAAGACAAATTTCTTTGTCCGTTCTATGAAAATCAGATTATTTATGGCAAAGATATTGTAGATCCAGTTGAAAACCGAAAATCATATTTTGTCCCATTTCCGGATGTCGCAACTGCATCGCGAGTGGTGCCCGACTATGGCACAGTTGCGCACTACTCGCGATGCAGTTGCAACATCCGGAAATGCGAGAAAATGCGATTTCGCGGGACCTAGGTTCGGTTTTCAGCTTGATCTACAATATGCTAATAAGAATTTCGACATTTTTGGTTCCTTTTCCAATCTTTTTGACGTACATAACCCTGTTTTATTTCATCCAGTCATATATTTTAAGGATATCACTTTTGGATGTTAGTTGAACTGAAGTTCCGACTACACAAAAAGAAAACGAAAATGTCATTCACATCACGCGAGCGGAGGGCAATATTTGTTATGATATAAATCTCATGACCGTCTTTCTGCCAAACTCCCGTATGAAGTGGGAGAGACAGAGACATCATCTCAGTTCGTCGAGCTGAATCGATTGGTATATAACACTATGGGTCTCCAGGCCTTCTGTAAAAGTTTGGTTTTTGCAGCGAACATACAGCCTTTTCGTATAAAAAGGCTAAAATGGTGTTTCGGCCATAACTTCCGATCCCATAGTCCGGTCTAGCCAATTTTCAATAGGAAACAATGGGACAGGATTCTGCGTCGAATGCAACTTGTTTCGTGTGAATCGATTAAGGTTAGGTGTCCGAAAAATAGGTGACATTTTTTGTGATTTTTATGAAAAAAGGTATTTTGGTCATAACTTCCAATCCCATAGTCCGACCTGTCCAATTTTCAATAGGAAACAATGGGAAAGGATTTTGCGTCGAATGCAATTTGTTGCGAGCAAATCGGTTGAGAATAAGTGCCTGAAAAATGAGTGACATTTTTTACGCGATTTTTTCGTATGATTTTGTGTTTTGGCCATAACTCTCGATCCCATAGTCCGATCTGGCCAATTTCAAATAGTAAACAATGGAACAGGATTCTGCGTCGAATGCAACTTGTTACGAGCAAATCGGTTGAGGATAAGTGCCCGAAAAATGAGTGACATTTTTTACACGATTTTTTCGTATGATTTTGTGTTTTGGCCATAACTTTTGATCCCATAGTCCGATCTGGCCAATTTCAAATAGAAAACAATGGGACAGGATTCTGCGTCGAATGCAACTTGTTGCGAGCAAATCGGTTGAGGATAAGTGCCCGAAAAATGAGTGACATTTTTTACGCGATTTTTTCGTATGATTTTGTATTTTGGCCATAACTTTCGATCCCATAGTCCGATATGGCCAATTTTCAATAGGAAACAACGGGACACGATTCTACGTTGAATGCAACTTGTTGTGAGCAAATCGATTGAGGACAAGTGCCCGGAAAATGAGTGACATTTTTTACGCGATTTTTTCGTATGAATTTGTATTTTGGCCATAACTTTCTATCCCATAGTTCGATCTGGCCAATTTCGAATAGGAAACAATGGGACAGGATTCTGCGCCGAATGCAACTTGTTGCGAGCAAATCGGTTGAGGATAAGTGCCCGGAAAATGAGTGACATTTTTTACACGATTTTTTCGTATGATTTTGTGTTTTGGCCATAACTTTTGATCCCACAGTCCGATTTGGCCAATTTCAAATAGGAAATAATGGGACAGGATTCTGCGTCGAATGCAACTTGTTGCGAGCAAATCGGTTGAGGATAAGTGCCCGAAAAAAGAGTGACATTTTTTACACGATTTTTTCGTATGATTTTGTGTTTTGGCCATAACTTTTGATCCCATAGTCCGATTTGGCCAATTTCAAATAGGAAACAATGGAACAGGATTCTGCGTCGAATGCAACTTGTTGCGAGCAAATCGGTTGAGGATAAGTGCCCGAAAAATGAGTGACATTTTTTACGCGATTTTTTCGTATGATTTTGTATTTTGGCCATAACTTTTGATCCCATAGTACGATCTGGCCAATTTCAAATAGGAAACAATGGGACAAGATTCTGCGTCGAATGCAACTTGTTGCGAGCAAATCGGTTGAGGATAAGTGCCCGAAAAATGAGTGACATTTTTTACGCGATTTTTTCAAATGAATTTGTATTTTGGCCAATACTCTCGATCCCATAGTCCGATCTGGCCAATTTCAAATAGGAAACAATGGGACAGGATTCTGCGTCGAATGCAACTTGTTGCGAGCAAATCGGTTGAGGATAAGTGCCCGAAAAATGAGTGACATTTTGTTGAGTAGTTTTGCGCACACACACACACACACACACACACACACACACACACACACACACACACACAGACATCACCTCGATTCGTCGAACTGAGTCGATTGGTATATAACACTATGGGTCTCCGAGCCTTCTATAAGAAGTTTGTTTTTGGAGCGATCATATAGCCTTTACCGTATACTTAGTATACGAGAAAGGCAAAAACAAGCCACAGGCTTAAAATTATTGTTTCAAAACTAGTACAGCTATTATAGGGACAAACAAATTTTTAAAACATTGACAGTGGAACATACACAAATCATCTATAATTTAGTTATTTTCCTGACTTTAGCCACCCCGACGGATGAGTTGCTCAAATTAGTTCCACCAGTACTCGATAAATGGTTGCTCAGTACATCATCTTTATCGTCGTCATTTTCCTCCCATTGGCTCGTTTGTAGTCGCTTCAGGGACAGGGAAGATGCCGATACGGACTTTGGTAACTTTTGTTTAGCGAATATCGCTTCCAGACCCTTCGCACGTCCTCCAGGACTTTTGCGGGTTGGTGTCAGCACTGTTTTGGCCACTTTGGTTGAGATCTTGGAAGGACTTTCTAAATCAACAGGCTCGCTAGGTTTTATACTCAAGTGCTTCATCAGATTTAACCGCCGATCTCTGTTTTTGATCAGATCCCGTATTTTCAAGCCTTCTTCGGAGCTCGACAGAGGGAATGTTTCCACAAATTTGCACTCATCGAATTTGGTTGTTGCGACTAGGCCTAGAAAAAAAAAAGAAATATTAGATTTTGGAATCTATTAAAAGTGGAATACTTAAGTCAAACATACTTCTCTTAAGCACTGCTCCCTCCACTTTGTATTGCTCGATCTCAATATCCTTTTTGATTATGATGTTTTTCAGGGCACAATTCTCCTCGTATAGCATAAGTAACGTTCGCCATGTGGGGAGAAGAATATTTTCTGCAAGCTACACACAATTTGAATTAAAGATTAGCAAAAAAAAATCTTGAATGAGATAATCTATTTTATTCGCAAATCAAATTTGAATAATATTATTAGAGACAAACCTCTTCATTAGTGGCCGTTTTAAGCCGTAAAGTAAATGCGACCGGTATACTTTGTACGTAGTATTTGAGACGGAGCGAAAGTACACCACATTGGGATTCTTCGCTAATGCTGAAATCGTCCGCCTTCCGTGCTAGAATAGTTTCGTTCACTATGTCGGATGTGTACTGGATGATGGAATCGGATTTCTATTTTAAAAAAACAGAAGATAATGTTGATTCTGTTGCTGCAGAAGTTAAAAAAAAACACCACAATATGACTGTGATTCGCATCAGAATACCATTTGAGAACCACCATCAGCACACTTGAGCTGAGTGCCATGCCAGGATCTCACGCACAGTCCGGTTGGTTATTTGAGTTACCATCTTTGTTTACCTTTTCACGTTCGACCAAGTTTTCAACCGAAATAGTTTCGCACCAGAGCCGAGTTAAATCGAATAAATTGCACTGTATCATTAGGTTTTTTCCATTATCCGCCACTGTTGAACCATTTTCTAGCAACTGGCGTATATCTACTACGTAATATTTATCGTTTATTTTCAAAAATTCTAACATTTTGAGGAATAAAAAACCACAGCACAAAACAAAACGACAAACAAAACAATTTTGACAAAAGTTTCCTGATGACATCTCCATCAGCGAAAATTCCATCAAAGCAAAACACGAAGTTGAGGTGAATAAGAAAGGGTCAATCAAAAATTACGACATACCGAGCATACTCCAACGGAGTAAAAATTTAATAAATATTGTCGGCGTAGCACCAAGTTAGAATTCGGAAGTCAGGACTTCCGAACCGAACTTTCTTCCGAAGTTCTATCTGTCAAATTAATTGATGCGTTGTTTA
Organism: Armigeres subalbatus; assembly: GCF_024139115.2. Lineage (NCBI taxonomy): Eukaryota > Metazoa > Arthropoda > Insecta > Diptera > Culicidae > Armigeres > Armigeres subalbatus. The sequence goes on from NC_085139.1 coordinate 227,119,659, forward strand.
GCGCATCTTTAGGCGAATCCAGCGCACTACTTCCGAAGTTGGGAAAGTTCAAGGGGTTTCCAACATCATTGATTACTTCCCTAATAAAAATTCCCAAAAGAATTACAATAGAAATTATTGTGACAGTACGCTGAAATTAATAGTAATTACATTAAACTATATTGTGGATCACAATAGAATTACATTGAAGCCTATTGTTTTCCACCATAAAGTCTATTGTAAATGGCAGTTTTACAATACTCGGGTACTTATTTAAAAGGACGTATGTGATTTTGTAAACAAAGATTCAAACGTCGAATTGTCCCATCTGATAGCCTTCCCACGCGAACCATCACCACAGACAGGTAGGGGAAGCCTTCAGCTACCTGTTGGTGGTGTTGGTTTGCGTGGGAGTGCCATCAGAACGGATAAATCGACGGTTCAATCTTTGTTTACAAAATCACATACGTCCTTTTGAATAAGTACCCGAGAATAGAAAATAGGGGTTGTTATGTATCTTTACAATAAAAAAATCGATTTTTTCTCGAACAAATTTTTGCCATTACAATTGATTTTATTGTAATTCTATTGCCGAAATTTCGCTGGCAATAGAATTTATTGTACGTTTATTTGAATAACAAAATGGTTCTTTAATTGGTATGATATAAAAACAATAGAGTTTAATGCTCATCAATAAAATCTATTGTATTTTTATGATAATTTATTGCAACTCTATTGTATTTTTTATCCGGGTTGTCACTACTGTAAAAATTACCATGATTACTTTTGATTAGGGTAAAGTGTCCAATAGTGGACCCCCAACCAATAGTGGACCCTCCAGCCATTTTTGCATGATTACAGCACAATGTAAACATTTTGCTATGAAATTCAATCGGAAGTACCTACTTTACAGTCCTATGATTTGGTTACATGCATTGGAAATGTTTTGGAAAGTAAAATTAGATGATTTTTTACAATTCTCTAGAAAATAAACACAAGAGTGTCCACTATAGGAATATTTTGGGGGGTCCATAATAGGGAAGAAGAACGTCCCGAAGTGGGACATGAAAATCAAATGAAGTGTCGGTTATAGGGTAGCAATTTCCTATTATGGACCCCCAGGGGGTCTACTATAGGGCCAATTCAGTGAGACTTTAAAATGTTAATTTCATCGAATAACGTCGTGTATTTGGGTGTTTTATGTATGTATCGTGAAGAAGAGATGCAGCGCATGTTGTTAGATATCAAGCAGAATTAATATGATGAAAATGTCTACTCCTAAAGACAGAAAGAGCAAAATTCTGCTACTAGGGGGTCCACTATTAGACATTTTACCCTACTCAGTGATTACCTTGATTAAAGTGATTATCACGTTTATTGCTGATTACTCCTGATTACTTACTGATTCCGAAGAATTACTCATGATTATTTGATTATTTTGCGAGAATTCGACATTTCTACTCTCATGGAACTCTTCGTCTCTCAACGGCTATCGAAAACTATTCAGAGGATAACGATTTGAGTTCTTTGGTCTGGCAAATGCATACAAACGATGTAAGAATCATTGTAATTTTTAATCAGTAATAAATCAGCGTAATTTTAGTAATCAATTTGATTAAAATAATCAATGTAATCAGAATAATCCATACTAATAATAAATAATCAATGGTAATCAATTATTGATCATCGTAACCTAAGTAATCAATTTGATTAGTGTAATCAATGGGCAGCAGGGACTATGTCCAAGGGCTTGACGATCCCTCCCCAGGCCATCTGCGAGTTGTGGGGCTTGCCTAGGATGTGGTGGGGTTAGACAGTGGGCCCTGTTAAACCTCTACACAGAGCCAAAAAAAGTTGGGATTTTAACATTTTCTTACTCTCAATTCAAAAGTCAGGACAATTTGGTATATTTGAGTGCTGAAAAACTTAATTTAAAAGTAAAATGTTTATTTTGATGTATTTTTTCTCAAATCAAAGTTGTTATTTTAACAGTGGGAGTTTTCAGAACAAAATTTATTTAATATTCAAACTGTCTCTGAAATTTGTTGTTTCTGGTAACACTGACAACATGACATTATGCAATTGGCAGCAAATAACGATCTGTCATGACTCAGGGGGGCGGCTTTCTTCAAAGCAAAGCACTTCATCAGCAACAAATTTCGAATAAACTGCAACAAGCGGTAAGACTCAATCATTCAAATAGATTTTCATTCATTTGTTAGCTAATTATTCTTCCATTTCACAGGGCTTATCTTCGCCTCGGCGACGATGGATCGGGTGATGTGCGTAGTTCGAGTTTCAGGGGCATTCTCGAGTCCCTTCGAAACCCGCAGAGGGCTACGACAGGGTGATGGTCTTTCGTGTTTGCTATTCAACATCGCTTTGGAGGGTAATACGAAGAGCAGGGATTAACACGAGTGGTACAATTTTCAATAAGTCCGTCCAGCTATTTGGCTTCGCCGACGACATAGATATTATGGCACGTAACTTTGAGAAGATGGAGGAAGCCTACATCAGACTGAGTCATCAACACGTCGAAGACAAAGTACATGATAGGAAGAGGTTCAAGAGACGACAATGTGAGCCACCCACCGCGAGTTTGCATCGGTGGTGACGAAATTGAGATGGTAGAAGAATTTGTGTACTTGGGCTCACTGGTGACTGCCGAAAATGACACCAGCAGAGAAATTCGGAGACGCATAGTGGCTGGAAATCGTACGTACTTTGGACTCCGCAAGACGCTCCGATCGAATAGAGTTCGCCGCCGTACCAAACTGACAATCTACAAAACGCTCATTAGACCGGTAGTCCTCTACGGACACGAGACCTGGACGATGCTCGTGGAGGACCAACGCGCACTTTGAGTTTTCGAAAGGAAAGTGCTGTGTACCATCTATGGGGTGCAGATGGCGGACGGTACGTGGAGGAGGCGAATGAACCACGAGTTGCATCAGCTGTTGGGAGAACCATCCATCGTTCACACCGCGAAAATCGGACGACTGCGGTGGGCCGGGCACGTAGCCAGAATGTCGGACAATAACCCGGTGAAAATGGTTCTCGACAACGATCCGATGGGCACAAGAAGGCGAGGTGCGCAGCGGGCAAGGTGGATCGATTAGGTGGAAGATGACTTGCGGACCCTCCGTAGACTGCGTGGTTGGCGACGTGTAGCCATGGACCGAGCCGAATGGAGAAGACTCTTATATACCGCACAGGCTACTTCAGCCTTAGTCTGAATAAATAAATAAAGTAATCAATGTATCCAGATTAATCCATAATAATCGACTATCTTTCTATATAAGAGCATCATTATCGGTCGCGAGCATTTTAATCACCCGCGCAGCGCTCTCATTTTAGTTTCGTCACTCGTTTCCGTATCGGTCACTATTTTCGGCTCTCAATTTGGTTGCTGTATTCCGTACCGGTGACGTTTGACAGTTGACAGTTCATCAAATAGCAGCGCTCTTATTGCGCTACTAAATTTGGTCACCTGTCAGTCGCGCTACTGTTATAGCAGCGCGTTTAGTAGCGACCGGTAAAGTGTCAAGTAATGATACTGCGCTGCCAATCGGCTTAAACTCACCACCGGTAATCTTGCTCTAATGAATAAGGTAAAATTATGGATAGTGGAATATATAGATGAGCGAAGATAAATTCTCTGTCTCCAAACGAACTGTCAAACGTGTCTCCAAACGAGCATGACGTCACGATTTCAATGGAAACGTTAAGGGCTGTGACGTCATATGCGCGTGTGCACGTGCAAAAAAAAACGACTCAGCCATGCTTTCGCTCATCTATAGATTCTACTATCTATAGGTAAAATAATGATCTTAGAAAGGTTTTTTTCGGCAGTGTAGTGGTAGATCGTTTGCTTAGTTATGCTGAACAATCATAATTTGAGTTTCGAAAACTATGGTCCAATGCACCGAATGAACACAATGACGTTTGAGACGGGCGCTGTTTACTAAAAATGAACACTTGCATGAACTCGATGAATGAAAAAGTATTCATTCTAAGTAAACAGCGCACCGCTTAAACGTCAATGATGAACTCGGTGCATTGGACCATTACGCCAGATTTGGGCTTTTGGTAATGTTTGTAAATAAACGTGTGGTGAATTATAAATTCACCACAGGCTTAATTCTATAATCACCTTTAATAAATTGGAGTGCACATGAAAAAGCCTAAAGTAAATATTTTTTAGTTGCAAGATAAAGATTGTCGCTGTCATCGCAGTCCGGATCTTCTTTTGCTGGCGAGTATAGGGTGCTGAATGTCAATGTAGGAAAAATACATACGCATAGCAGAACATAGGGCACCGCAGCGACAATATTTATCTTTGTAAACTATTTAAATAAAATATCTTTTGCTTGAATGAGACGTATTTTTTGATTGCCCCTAAAACTATTCACCACGCCTGCTCCGTCCGCACATCTTTGATATGTTTTTATCTTTATTTGTTATGTTTTTGCGTCGTCACTTTTTCACATCTCTTTCTTTGTTTACAACTGCGCGTTTAGGTTGCTTGTCAAATTTCAGATAATAAAACCCAAAAAAAGTTTTCAGAAAACCTGAATTTTTCGCATTTTGTGTTACGGAATTCGAGTATTTTGCTAGTGAAATCGGTCCGCCATCAAGAATATCGCTTTAAAAGTTGTGTACAGTTTAGGGGCAGTACGCGAAACTATGTAGTTCGATTTTTCGTTGTTGAAAAGTTGTGAAAAGCATAAACTTTGTTGGTAAACGTTTTGGTTCAAATAAGCCAGCTAGGTAGGATGGAAGATCAGATAAGCCAAGATTCCAGTGATGTCGAGGTGAGTGTTAGATAACATCATCAAAAAATATAATTTTGAATGATTTCCCTTTCCATCCACAGATGAATAACTCCAAAGGGGTCCTGCTGAAAATTGCAAACCTCTACGCGGAGCAGTTGATGTCCGACGTTTGCCTGGTGGTGGGAGCGAATCGCTACCCTGCCCATCGAGTGATTCTGTGTGCCAGCAGTGATGTGTTCCAGGTGATGCTCATGAATCCGGAGTGGAACGAGTGCCGCGAGAGTGTGATCGAGCTCAAGGAGGACCCCATGTGTTCGATGGTGTTTCCCCAGTTCCTCAAGTACCTGTACGTGGGCCAGATCAAGGTTTCAATTCAGACGGTGATGCCAATGCTGGAGCTAGCTGACAAGTACAACATCAAGGATCTGGTGGAGCTTTGCGTGGACTACATGATGAAGCACATCGCCAAGGCGGCCACCCAGGGCTACATGGTTTCGTGGTTTCAGTACACAATTTCACTTGGGAGCAGCCATGTGGAGCTGACGCAAGCGCTGAAGAAGTTCCTAAAATGGAATCTAGATATCGTGTCGGAGTCGAACGACTTCAACGAACTTTGCGGGATGATTCTGGTGACGCTGCTGCAGCAGAACGATCTGGTGGTTCAAAGCGAGTACACACTGTTTGGGTGAGATCCTGGCTTCCATGATGTATTCATGTGTGATTCAACTAATTTCCTCCATTAATATTTTATAGTTATCTCGAAAAGTGGCTTCTGTATAAAAAAGAACAACTGGACAAGGATTCGGACATGTCGGAGGAGGAGCGCCTGTTTGAACTAGTCAGCACGATCGAGGCCGTGTTTGTGCACGTCCGCTTTGCCATGATGTCCCCCGCCGAGCTGGCCAACGTTCTGAAGTGTTCGATTGTTCCCTTCCACAAGGAGTTCTTCGTTGATCGCGTAGCGATCGGGTTGTGCTTTCACGCGGGGAGGGACGACCGGATTCGGGTGATTCGGTCGCAGGACACCGGCACCATGCAGTTTACGCCCCGGTTTTACACGAACGACCGGTGCAGTCTTAGTATGCAGATTGACGAGTTTGAGAAGATCGAAAACTACCAAAATTTTGTGTGGTGCTTCTTTTCGCAGAAGCATTTGTCCGAGCATTTTGAAGGTGATGATTTTTTTTTTCAATGAGATGAATTAGGAAGATTTTGTAATTAAGAAAATCGATATTTTCAGACCAAAGTGTTGCATGGGAAATTGAGCTCTTCCCGCGAGGAGTGAAGTACAATCGGGCGATGCTGATAGGAGTGTTTAACATGCCGGTTAATACGGAGATTCCGGAGTCGATTATTCGGACCGTTCGGTTGAAGGTTCTGTGCCAGGAACGTTTGCAAGAGGATCAACGATTTCGGGTAAGTCTGAGGGACTGGAACCAGAGGCGCATCCACGTTTCGAAACGTGGGTGGCACAAATAAGAGAAATACCAATTTGGAAAACAGTCGTAGTGTTGAGATATCAATGCACATTTTGCATATAAACAATTTTAAATTGACAATGATATGGAAATGCTAATATCATCTTCCAAACTTGGACGTACATGTTCATGATAGAATTAGAGGCGAAAGTATAGAATTGATAGTTCCGTTAGGATACGGCAGGCATGAAGAATGTTTTTATAGAGGTCGATTTGATTTTATTGGTTTTATTGGTCGACGGTACAGCAGCAGTGCCTTTCTCTGCTTTGTTCTCTCCGAAGCAGCTAAGTTGGTTGCGACGAGACGGACGCAATGAGAAAACAGAACTGTGCAATAAAAATCCTATTCGACTAAATGCTGATGTCATATTAGAAATTCGGAGACAGTACTCGTCGATAGAAAATCCTTCCGCACGCGATGGCATATGAGCAAGTCAAACCACCTTTCTTTTGCCAGTGAAGATATATCAGCTTGCACACTGATATTCTTCCCTCCCCCTTCATACGGGAGCTTGGCAGAAGGAAGGTCATGTGATATGTGCCATCACAAATATTGCCCTCCGCTCGCTTTCAAATCGACCTCTATAAAAACATTCTTCATGCCTGCCGTATCCTAACGGAACTATCAATTCTATACTTTCGCCTCTAATTCTATCATGAACATGTACGTCCAAGTTTGGAAGATGATATTATCATTTCCATATCATTGTAAATCGTTTAACTTCACGTAGAAGTAACACACACGAAATCATTAATTTAGAATTTTAAATTTAAAAAATCTGGATGTAGAGGACTCCGTAGTTGGCTATAGGTTTATCTTATAAGCGGATGGTCAATGGTCATGGATAGGTTTGATACACGGCACTAGATCTCGGCACAAAAGTGGTTAAGTAACACAGAATGCACATGAGCTCTCCTCAGCCGTGCGGTAAGATGCGCAGCCACAAAGCAAAACCATGCTGAGGGTGGCTGGGGTTGATTCCCGGTGCCGGTCTAGACAATTTTCGGATTGGAAATTGTCTCGTTTTCCCTGGGCATAAAAGTATCACGTGTTAGCCTCATGACATACGAATGCAGAAATAGTAACTTGGCTTAGAAACCTTAATGAACAGCTGCGAGACGGTTATGTCACAGTGGAGGATGTAATGCCAATGAAGAAGAAGAACACAGTATGCCTACCAAATAATTATTATTATTTATTCAGACTAAGGCCGAAGTGGCCTGTGTGGTATATAAGAGTATTCTCTATTCGGCTCGGTTCATGGCTATACGTCGCCAACCATGCAGTCTACGGAGCGGAAGGTCCGCAAGTCATCTTCCACCTGATCGATCCACCTTGCCCGCTGCGCACCTCGCCTTCTTGTGCCCGTCGGATCGTTGTCGAGAACCATTTTCACCGGGTTACTGTCCGACATTCTGGCTACGTGCCCGGTCCGATTTTCGCGGTGTGAACGATGGATGGTTCTCCCAACAGCTGATGCAATTCGTGGTTCATTCGCCTTCTCCACGTACCGTCCGCCATGGGGGCAGCAGGGACCATGTCCAAGGGCTTGACGACCCCTCCCCAGCTGTCTGCGAGTCAGGGGGTTCTGCCTAGGAGGTGGTGGGGTTAACAGGGGGCGCTGTTAATTCCCTCCCAAACACCACATATCCGCAAGCAAACCCTATCAAGCGACCGTGTGCCGCTTAAAGCATACAAGCCCCTAACCCCGAATCCCAAGGTGTCAGGCGACCCGTGCCGAAGGGATGAATGGCCTGGGGGTGAAACAATTAGCCAGGTCGTTAACGGAGCCTGTGGAGGTTCCACAGAGTGAGGGCTGCTTCGGCGGCAAGCGGGTGGCAGTGGGTGGTACCCACACACCCCCAAGTGGTGCACATGTGGTGCAAGCGAATGGGAGTTGGGGGTATTACTCGTAATACCCCCACAGAGTGAGGGACCGTGTGTATGGGTGAGCACACAAGTAAGTCTCGCATGGTACGCATGGTCGGTAGTGTTAGAATGACTGCAGTCTGGTGAGGCCTGGCAGGAGTGTCGGGGGGCAGATACCTCAGCGGCACCTCAGAAGTAGGGGACACGAAAGTCTCGCTGCGTCTGGCAGGAGTGTCGGGGGGTTGATGCTTCTGCGGCACCTCAGAAATCGGAGACATGTAAGGTAAGTGGTGTGACCCCGTTGCAGGATGGGGAGACCACCACACTGGCTGAGGACTACCTGGGCTTCGAAATGTCAATGGGTGGGTGCTGCCAGCAAAGTACCTAATGGTGACCTATTGGCAGTATCAAAGCCTGGGTAGGTGAGTGTAAGGCACGCCTGACGTGCCGGGTGTTCCACGCCCAAACGATGCACAGGAGATGCACAGAGTGGATAAAAAATGGGAGATGGGGGTATTACAACCCCCACTGAGTGAGTGACTGAATGTCAAAGAGAGTGGTGCAAGCGATCGGGACTGAATGTATGAGCGGGCACACAAGTCAGACTCGCATGGTACGTATGGTCAGTGTGGCTGCTTAGGCAGTAGTGTGATCCGGCTGTCAGGGACGGAATGAGTGAAGTCTCGCTAGGCCTGGCAGGAGTGTCGGGGGGCAGATACCTCTGCGGCACCTCAGAAGTAGGGGACACGAAAGTCTCGCTATGACTGGCAGGAGTGTCGGGGGGTTGATGCCTCTGCGGCACCTCAGAAATAGGAGACATGAAAGGGTCTGCCTCGTAGCTGAGGTAGGAGCGGCATAGGAGCCACCAACCTAGGGTCGCCTCCGGCTAGGTAGACAAGTGGTGCCATTCTGTTGCAGGACGGGGTGAGCACCATACTGAATGAGGACTGTCTATGCTGTGAGATGGCGGCATGGGGGCACCCCCTGCAGGGTACCTGGTCTTCCCCTGCAGTCATTCAAGCGGCATAGGCAGGTGAGTGTTGGGGCACATGTGGTGCCAGTATGTCTTGTGCAAATGTGTTGCATGGGGAGTGTCGAAGAGTTGAGGCGCATACGTGCACTTGTGTACGTCATGGAGGGGGCGCAATGCCCAATAGTCATCCCCCGAAGTATTGCTTAATTGCGGGCCGGGGGAATGACTGGAGAGGAAGGAGTTGGTTTTAGTGGGTCGGGAGTGGTGATCCCATCCCCACACTACCTGGGTTCGCCTCCCCAGGTGTCTGTTTGCAGATTTCCATTACCTTCGTTATAAAAAAAAACGTACCGTCCGCCATCTGCACCCCACCATAGATGGTACGCAGCACTTTCCTTTCGACAACTCCGAGTGCGCGTTGGTCCTCCACGAGCATCGTCCATGTCTCGTGTCCGTAGAGGACTACCGGTCTAATGAGCGTTTTGTAGATTGTCACTTTGGTACGGCGGCGAACTCTATTCGATTGGAGCGTCTTGCGGAGTCCAAAGTACGTACGATTTCCAGCCACTATGCGTCTCCGAATTTCTCTGCTGGTATCATTTTCGGCAGTCACCAGTGAGCCCAAGTACACAAATTCTTCTACCACCTCGATTTCGTCACCAGCGATGCAAACTCGAGGTGGGTGGCTCACATTATCTTCTCTTGAACCTCTTCCTATCATGTACTTCGTCTTCGACGTGTTGATGACTAGTCCAATCCGCTTAGCTTCCCTCTTCAGTATGATGTAGGCTTCATTCATCTTCTCAAAGTTACGTGCCATCAATGTCGTCGGCGAAGCCAAATAACTGGATGGACTTATAGAAAATTGTACCACTCGTGAAAGACCATCACCTTGCCGTAACCCTCTGCGGGTTTCGAAGGGACTCGAGAATGCCCCTAAAACTCGAACTACGCACATCACCCGATCCATCGTCGCTTTGATCAACCGTGTCAGTTTATCCGGAAATCCGTGTTCGTGCATTAGCTGCCGGGTGTCCTACGAAAGGCTGAAACACATAAGGCTGAATACTGATAAGGCTGAACTCAAAAGACTGAAATCCCGAAAGGCTGAAAGTCTCAAAAGGCTGAAAGTCTCAGAAGGCTGAAATGTATCGAAAGGCTGTGTTCGGATGAACTAAACAAGTTCCACTAACTTCTTGTAGCAGCAGCTCAAAAACGGAAATGAGTTTTTTTTTATTCCATGCGCATACATTATTTGCTATATAATACCCTCCCTTATAGTGCCCTTCTTCCTTACATTTGCAAATCCGTTTCGACTTCTTCCTCTTCTTCTGCTGCACTCTCAAGCTGATCACCGTACGAACTAGCGTAAACTAACGGTTCGGGCAGTATAATGCTACAGGGAAGTGTTCTGTAAGAGGGAAATCTTCGGAATATCTTCGTTTCTCAACGATTTTTTCGGCTATCTCCCCTTAAAACACTCGTTTTAGCAAAAAAAAATTAATAAACTTTGTACACTGCATCTATTCAACTTTCAGGTTTGTTTTTGTTTGTTTCTTTCCTCTATTCGCGTATCGCGCAAATTATATTGGCAGAGAAAAGATATTTTAGTTACTAGATAAAGATTGTCGCTTCGATTCCCTTTGTTCTGCTGTCCGAAACATGTGTGGTACATACCTGTCAAATCGTATAAATTTTCCTTCTTTGACATTTAGCTCCCCTATCCTCGCCAGCAAAAGATGTTCCGGACAGCGACGACAGCGACAATATTTATCTAGTAACTAAAATATCTTTTTGGCAGAGGGTTCGGATATTTTATGGAACGTACACACGGTCAAGCAGTTCGACCAACATTGACTCCACCTCCCGTTTATTCAAACATCCATGAAGTTTTCCCAACAGCGGCACGAACAATCAATTTATTCGACCAACAATATCACATACGAACGACCGAAGCGCCAACTTGAGCACCAACCATCAACAAATATACGGGAGTTTGTGCAACTTCACTACAAATGCTCAAACATGTTCGGCGAACCTTGACTCCACCCCCGACAACTCAACCCAAAATCAAACCGTTTTATTTTTTTCCAACCGAGCCGCCAACTGTCAAATGGTTGTTCGAACAACTTCACACACGTTCAAACAAAGCAGCAACCGAAGCGTTTTCTTGGGGGTGGAGTCAATGTTCGTCAAACTGCTTGACTGGTGTGTACGTTGCATTACCGACTGCGGACCTAGCACTGTTCAGCGGTTTGAACAGGCTGAAATTGATGGGATGAAATCAATTCCAACTATACGATATGTTGTACCAACCAGTCTTCCCACGAACCTGAACTGAGTTCAACTTGAGTATGATTTTCTTCAGTTGCGTTCAGTTCCAAACCCGCATCGCTACTGTACTCAGGTTCGGGTGTATACCGTGTACCGAGCGGTACACTCTAACTTTCACTTACTCAGAGACTGAGTAAAATTGTATTGCTATCTCTTTTTTTCTCATGGAAATTTTACTCAGTTTACGTCAAAAGCGGGACTACTCATAGCTATGAGTTGTTCTGCTTTTGGCGGAAACTGAGTAGAATTTCCGTGAGAAGAAAAGAGAGGGCAATACAATTTTACTCAGTCACTGAGTAAGTAAAAGTTAGCGTGTACATGTATAAACTGAAGTACAAAACTTCGGTTCGAACTGTGGTACACCAAACACAGACGAGCTATATCCGAACAAAAGACGAAATATGTCACTGTAAACTTCGACGAAAAGAAGCGAAAGGAGAATGGGAGAGGCTGTAAAGATAAGAGTTGAATGCTAGTGTTCTGATCCAGCGTTCTTTTTATATGTCGAAAGAAATTTTCAATTTTTTTTAACTTTTTTTCAGCAGAGAATAAAAAAGAATAATGTGATTGCGCGGCCGGTAATAAAGTTAATTAGTTCAGTACGTGTTGGCTCTTGTTTCGGACGGCAGAACGATCGCGCGATTTGCCGAAATTTTGTGTTTTGCATTGCGCGGCCGGTAATAAAGTTAATTAGTTCAGTACGTGTTGGCTCTTGTTTCGGACGGCAGAACGATCACGCGATTTGCCGAAATTTTGTGTTTTGCATTGCGCGGCCGGTAATAAAGTTAATTAGTTCAGTACGTGTTGGCTCTTGTTTCGGACGGCCGAACGATCGCGCGATTTTTCGAAATTTTGTGTTTTGCATTGCGCGGCCGGTAATAAAGTTAATTAGTTCAGTACGTGTTGGCTCTTGTTTCGGACGGCAGAACGATCGCGCGATTTGCCGAAATTTTGTGTTTTTGCATTGCGCGGCCGGTAATAAAGTTAATTAGTTCAGTGCGTGTTGGCTCTTGTTTCGGACGGCAGAACGATCGCGCGATTTGCCGAAATTTTGTGTTTTGCATTGCGCGGCCGGTAATAAAGTTAATTAGTTCAGTACGTGTTGGCTCTTGTTTCCGGACGGCAGAACGATCACGCGATTTGCCGAAATTTTGTGTTTTGCATTGCGCGGCCGGTAATAAAGTTAATTAGTTCAGTACGTGTTGGCTCTTGTTTCGGACGGCCGAACGATCGCGCGATTTTTCGAAATTTTGTGTTTTGCATTGCGCGGCCGGTAATAAAGTTAATTAGTTCAGTACGTGTTGGCTCTTGTTTCGGACGGCAGAACGATCGCGCGATTTGCCGAAATTTTGTGTTTTGCATTGCGCGGCCGGTAATAAAGTTAATTAGTTCAGTACGTGTTGGCTCTTGTTTCGGACGGCAGAACGATCGCGCGATTTGCCGAAATTTTGTGTTTTGCATTGCGCGGCCGGTAATAAAGTTAATTAGTTCAGTGCGTGTTAGCTCTTGTTTCGGACGGCAGAACGATCGCGCGATTTGCCGAAATTTTGTGTTTTGCATTGCGCGGCCGTTAATAAAGTTAATTAGTTCAGTACGTGTTGGCTCTTGTTTCCTGCCGTCCGAACGATCGCGCGATTTGCCGAAATTTTGTGTTTTGCATTGCGCGGCCGGTAATAAAGTTAATTAGTTCAGTACGTGTTGGCTCTTGTTTCGGACGGCAGAACGATCACGCGATTTGCCGAAATTTTGTGTTTTGCATTGCGCGGCCGGTAATTAAGTTAATTAGTTCAGTGCGTGTTAGCTCTTGTTTCGGACGGCAGAACGATCGCGCGATTTGCCGAAATTTTGTGTTTTGCATTGCGCGGCCGGTAATAAAGTTAATTAGTTCAGTACGTGTTGGCTCTTGTTTCGGACGGCAGAACGATCGCGCGATTTGCCGAAATTTTGTGTTTTGCATTGCGCGGCCGGTAATAAAGTTAATTAGTTCAGTGCGTGTTAGCTCTTGTTTCGGACCGCAGAACGATCGCGCGATTTGCCGAAATTTTGTGTTTTGTTTTGTTTTTCCCTTAGGACGGTTTGTAAGTAAATTGATGAATATATTTTATTATTTTTACAGCATATACTGTTATTGACAAACGCTCTATATTGTCGAATAGAGCTCCCTATTATTCACCTTTCCCACTAACACAAATTTTCCTTCCCGAGACATCTATGAAGGTAGTATGGGTTCCCTGCATCTTCACTAGTAGATGTTGAACTAACATTCCTTCCCTTCCTTCCGTGATTGTAAGGACGTGGCCAGGTATACAACTGCTACTGTATAGGAAAAGGTACTAATCCCAAGTACCAATTTGCGACAATATACAGTAGATTGCTCAATTCAAGCTCTGTCTGGTGGGGGGCGGGTGTCGCGGGAGAGGGTTCTCTTCGTCGACTTCCCCTCATTTGAATGGAGGTGACAGGCAGGGATTTTTTTTGCAGTTTATCACCTCAAAATGCAAGTTCGCATTGTATTCTTTCGTTCTGAGGTGATAAACCATAGAGAGATCTGCTTCTTGTCACTTTTGTTTAGGGGGGGGGGTCGACGGGGAGAGTCCTCTCTTGCGACATTCGCCCTTATTCCGGATGGAGCTTGAATTGAGCATTGTATAGCCACCCACGATTTGTACAATCACATATGCTATGCTATGCTATGCTATGCTAGAATAAAAAAGAATAATGTCGTTTTAGTTTATTCGCACCGGTGTAGGTATATATATCTTTGCCTCATTAAAATTATCTTCTATATAATAAAACCCAAATTTATCCCCAAGTGGTGATTATGCCTTTCTCGATTCGATATGTTGGATTCGAATTAATGTTGTAAATGCTGTGCTAATTGCCTACATCTTGGCGGTTAAAATATTTGATGCAACTCTATCACGCTGCTTATAAATTACTCAATAATTGAGTAATTTTTAAGCAATTATTATGAGAGTAATGGATTGCGTCATGGCTAAATTGATTAATGACTTAAAGTGTGCATGTAAACAGCGTATTTGCTAAAAGAAAAATAGAAATATTATTCAAATCGAAAGAGTTATTAGCAAACAAAAACAATAGTGTCCAACTAGGAAAGTTTCTCCGTCGAATGAAACTAGTTGCACTCGAATCGGTGAAGTCCTTCTATATGACAGACAGTCAGACATGTGCTCAGTTTTTCGAGCTGAGTCGATTTGTATATAACACTATGGGTCTCCGAGCCTTCTATCAAAATTTGGCTTTTGGAGTGAAATTATAGTATCTGGTACAACTTTGTTGTACGAGAAAGGCAAAAAGAAATGGACTGTGTTTGTATCCGCATAACTCGAAAACGGCTGGATGGATTTTCTTCATTCCTTCAGCAAGTATGTTGGTGATCGTTTCCGACGGGTTTATATGATATTTCCTCATGCGAAAATTACGTGAAAAGTTTAGTAAATAGTGAAAAATTAAAATTGTGATTTGTTTGGAATCTTCGCATGGGCAGTTCACAACGCGCTTTATCGCCTACTATGCAGGACAACGTCTGCCGGGTCGACTAGTATTTGATAATTTGTATCAATGTTGTTGAAGTACAATCAAAAGCTGCAAAGATTCTTTATACAAGAACTTTCTATAAATGTACAATTTGTTATAATATTTATGGATTATTACAATTATCAGTGGTTCAAATAAACGAGTAAATATATCAAAATCAACAAAAGTACAGGGTGTTCAATAAGTTCGAATACACTTTCAAAAAATGTTTAAAAATTGAGATTAAATTATTTCTTTTCCCGATTGCATTTCATTGGAAGTATTGTTTATAAGGAACTTTGTAACATTTCTTTTGGAATGACCTCTATTTTGTACTTTTTTACGAGCTTCAAACGTTTCTAAAACCCATCGCAAGCGGCACGCACGGTCTGCATGGGCCTTTCGTTCCAGATTTTGAGAATTACGTCTTGAACTGGCCCAAGTTACTGACCTTGTATTCGTAAAGCTTTAACATACTAAAGGACCAAACAAAAAAGTTACGAGGGTTCAAATCCGGGAAGCTGGGAGGTCGCAATGTTTTGTCCAAAAAGTCGATTAAATTGTCCCCATATTAGGCTAAAATCGCAATTTTCGTGTACAAAGGGTTATCGTCCTATTGGAACACGTAGGGCTCATCTCCGTCTTATCACCGGATCACTGGGGGCATAAATCGTCCCATAAACCTCAGTTTTGTAGTACGCCTCAATGATTTTGACCTTCAAAAACGGCTATTTATGATGCCCCAATCCATTTTCAACGCGCGTAATAAACAAACAACAAGTGACAGAATGTCAACTCTACACACATCCGATAGCGTACACTGAACCCAAACCTCCTCCTAAAATCTACTGAAATATCTTTCACCCTTATTTAAAAATGACTACTTCAAAAAACGCATGAAAATCTTAAGCGAATGATGTTTCCACGAAAAAGATTTAGAAACTCATTCAGAGACCTGCTGATTTTCATACCAGTGTAAAATAATACGTCAGTCGATGAGAGGTTGGAATTCCATCGAAAGAAAATCATCCACTTATCGGATGACAAACGATTAGGTTGGTCCCTAAAACGCAAATCATACAATTTTCGAAGGGTGCCGAGCGTGTCTTTTTGTGCGTGGCACATCTTTTTTCGTCTCGTTTTCTTTCGTCAATTGTTCTGTACTGTTGAACAGAAAAACTGAAGAATTCGTATTCGTGAAAAATAACTTCAAAGTATTTGCTGTTATTTGTTACAAAACATGTGTGGTGAGTATTAGCAGCGCAAGATCTTGCATTATACTGTGTTAAATATTAAAATGGATATTCTTTTGAAATTGTATGTTCAGGATTGGATCAAGCTGTTGCAATGGCATCGGTTCGTAGCAGCGTTAATCGAATGGACCGGCTTAGCATCATGACGCGATTTCGGCTTGAAGCACCATTTACAGATCGATTCACGGTTAAGAAACTTATTGTGGACAGAAATTGCTGGTTACCAACCGGATTTGCTCTGTTTACGTATCGTAACTCCGAGTTCTATAGCGGACGCTCAGACGAATCATCTCACAAAATATCAAGCAGCAGCTTAGAAAGCAGACCACCAAGATGAGAGCAGCATTAATTACTCATGGTTAAGATAATTATAAATAATAAAACTAAATAGTTACATTATTAAATAGTTTGTTTAAATTCAAATCTATCTTTATATACGGTACTAAATAAATTCAATTCGCATATCAATTCCCTCATCATTCACTGTACTAATGCAACTGCTTTCTTTATTAGTAGATTTTTCATTCAAAATTCAATAAGAATCTCTTTCCAGTATGGTATGATTGTTAACCGAATGATGTCATTTCATGTTGAGCTAGACCGTATGATCATCATCCGAATCGCATATGAATATCGTTAAAGGGCGGAGGCGTATCAGATTACATTCACCAGAAGGATTATATTTTGGTTCAGTGTATATATACCGTTAACGCTGACACCAATACTTATACAAAATATGTACATTGGGCTTACAAACACAATGATCAAACATTTGTATTCGAACTTATTGAACACCCTGTAGGTAGACATTAAAAAAGGGAGATCAAATTTCAATACATGTTAAATTTTCATAGAAAAATCTTTCTATATTCAATATTACCTTGCAGTCAGTCATATTACCTAACAATTAGTCAGTCTATTTTAACTTTTTCCAACAAATATTGACATAATCTAACAGTTTTTCACTGTGAAATTCTGAAATAGATCTCAAATTAATAGTCGATTTACATAACTATGTTGAAATCGAAAAATAATTTAAAATTTGCACATATGCGGTCAAGAACAGTGTTCTTGGTTTTAACTTCAATCAGTTTTACGCATCATATCATTTTTAAAGCAAAGATATAAGGTGGACTTCAATTCAAAACTTGGATCATTCACATATCTGAATTTTTCTACTATTAATATAAATGTATTGTGTAATTATGTTCTATACTATTTATATGAAATAATTGGAGTAAAAGAAAAAATGTCAAGTTTCCAGAGACCGACTTTGAAGTAAATCCTGCAACGTGCTATTTTTTTTAATTTAACCATCTATAAATGTAATAATACATTAATAAATTATTTATGTTGAAGTCTACAAACTCATTATTTTTGGATAAAACTCAAATTTTACGATCATTTTGATACAGTTATCGAGGGGTGAGAATAGGGTTGAGAATAGGTCACTGTTTCAACAGCTTAGAATGTGTTTAGTGCAAGAAAATTAATTAATTATGAAAGTCCTTTTCGAACGATTTTGTTATCGACCTCTTGGCTGTCAGTAATGTCGATGGCGGTAATTGAAATAATCTTCATTTTTAATAAGTTTTAAATAAATATAAACATACAATATGATTGGAATCCAGTAACTTTTCCACGGCTAGATTCCATAAGTTCTAGCATTCACAATTTATCAAATCCTACAAGAACCATTTGTTTTTTTTTTGTAGATTTTTCTACATTTACATATATTATTAACAATAAACAAAACCGTATGCCTAACCATGTTTTACGTTTTCAATTTGCAAAATTAAATTACAAAATTGTTGTAATAATGTGTGCAATATAAAGTAGATATTGAAAAACATTAAAACCAAGACGAAAATATAATATAAATCTTTGCATAAATCTCAATAATATTTACTTGCTATTTGATTGACGGCATCACCAACCCCATCGAAAACATGTGTTGGCAGTCAAAAAGTTGCACCTAAACTGTTCGTATTTGCGATGACAAATGTTGCACCTCCCGTGTATAGGCCTTTTCACGTGGCATTTAAAAACAGCTGATTTTATCGTCAATTGACAGTTCTTCTATGAAAGTGACAGCTTCGGGGTTGCGGGCCTGTTCAGCGGTTGTAAACAAGTGCAATCACGGCAGTGTCACATGAAAAGGCCTATACCGTTCGGAATAAACGAACATAAGTGTTGAAACACAACACATCAGCTGTACTGTACCCTTAGAGCATCATTATCGGTCGCGAGCATTTTAATCACCCGCGCAACGCTTTCATTTTAGTTTCGTCACTCGTTTCCGTATCGGTCACTATTTTCGGCTCTCAATTTGGTTGCTGTATTCCGTACCGGTGACGTTTGACAGTTGACAGTTCATTAAATAGCAGCACTCTTATCGCGCTACCAAATTTGGTCACCTGTCAGTAGCGCTACTGTTATAGCAGCGCATTTAGTAGCGACCGGTAAAGTGTCAAGTTATGATACTGCGCTGCCAAACGGCTTAAACTCACCACCGGTAATCTTGCTCTTACCTTACCGAAGTTTGAACTTGGGTTTGAAAATGAACTCGAACGCAAGTTCGGGTTTGAGTACATTATCGTGCGTTGCGGTTCGAACGGAAGAAGAGAGTTCAAAAAGAGTACGCGTACTCTTGTACCGAGCGGGTTTGATGTTCGTTGGGAAGACTGGTACCAACTATGTGATAAAGAATAAAGAATAAAGAATAAAGAATAAAGAATAAAGAATAAAGAATAAAGAATAAAGAATAAAGAATAAAGAATAAAGAATAAAGAATAAAGAATAAAGAATAAAGAATAAAGAATAAAGAATAAAGAATAAAGAATAAAGAATAAAGAATAAAGAATAAAGAATAAAGAATAAAGAATAAAGAATAAAGAATAAAGAATAAAAGAATAAAGAATAAAGAATAAAGAATAAAGAATAAAAGAATAAAGAATAAAGAATAAAGAATAAAGAATAAAGAATAAAGAATAAAGAATAAAGAATAAAGAATAAAGAATAAAGAATAAAGAATAAAGAATAAAGAATAAAGAATAAAGAATAAAGAATAAAGAATAAAGAATAAAGAATAAAGAATAAAGAATAAAGAATAAAGAATAAAGAATAAAGAATAAAGAATAAAGAATAAAGAATAAAGAATAAAGAATAAAGAATAAAGAATAAAGAATAAAGAATAAAGAATAAAGAATAAAGAATAAAGAGAATAAAGAATAAAGAATAAAGAATAAAGAATAAAGAATAAAGAATAAAGAATAAAGAATAAAGAATAAAGAATAAAGAATAAAGAATAAAGAATAAAGAATAAAGAATAAAGAATAAAGAGTAAAGAGTAAAGAGTAAAGAGTAAAGAGTAAAGAGTAAAGAGTAAAGAGTAAAGAGTAAAGAGTAAAGAGTAAAGAATAGAGAATAGAGAATAGAGATTAAAGAATAGAAAATAGAAAATAGAGAATAAAAAATAGAGAATAGAGAATAGAGAATAAAAAATAGAGAATGGAGAATAGAGATTAGAGAATAGAGAAGAGGGAATAGATAATAGAGAATAAAGAAAAAATAATGAAAATCGCACAAAGAAGGAAGGAACAAAGAAGAAGGAAGAAGACGGAAAAAGAGAGAAAGAAGACGGTAGAATGGAGAAAGAAAATAGATGAGAGATTGAAGAATGAACACAGTAGAAGGAAGAAGGAAAAAGTAAGATTAAGATGGCAGATGGAATTAGAGGTGTGCTCCGGTCCAAAAATTAGCGGCGGCACCGTTTTCGGCGTCACGCCGAAATTCATTTAACCCGGCGGCGGCGGCGGCGTGAATCGGCGTGGTGATTTTTTTTATAACGTTCACGAAGATTTATTTTTTAATTTTTTCGGGATATCAACAGGAGCATCGTTTCCAGAAAATTCTTCAAGTAGGGTAAACTGGGGTAATATGCACCCCCGGGGCAAAACGACCTTTTGGCTTATTTATCGGTGTTCCAGAAATATTTTCAAGAATGTTTACTACTGAGTTGGTAGTTCAAGATCCGAACTACATGTTCTGTAGCAAATACTTGAGCTTGAGCTTGAGCTTGATTGACTGCTCGTAGTTGCTACTCCATTATGACCAGATCAGCTGTTCTTGCACAGGGAACCAACAGATGTTTGCTTGGGACTACCACTCATCTTCAATGTACAAGTACTGGTGATCTCAATTGTTAGGTCATACTGGCGCCTGCCACGTCAGAATGCAAGTCAATGTAGGGAAGGGGGAGGAAATGATGATGCAATCACTCGCCCACTGCAAGCCGAATATACCTCTGCACTTGCCACGAGTTCATGCGGAATTTGTTGGAATTTCTGGGTTAGGTTGGAGAGGCAGAGGTCCGTCTTGGTTAACGAGCTGCCAATGTGATAGATAGGAGAAGGTAACTGATGGAATTTCTAATTGGATGTAGGAAAGGAGCTCCATAGTTCATTTCCAATTCTAGCAGATTACTGTTAGAATACTCAAGTTGAAGGTATAGGAATAGTAATGGAAACGGTATGGAAGTCCATTTCCAGTTCTAGCGATTGCTAGAACATGAGAAATAAAGAGAAAGATACAAAGTAGGAGAATGGAACGGACCTGGGATTGATCCCACGATCTCCTGCGTATGAGGCAGAAGCAGTAGTCATATGACTACCAAGCCCGCTTCGAAACAAGAGAGATCACGCACTGAACTGATTAATTTTATTACCGGCCGCGCAATGCAGAACACAATAATTCGGCCGACCGCACGATCGTTCTGCTGTCCGAAACAAGAGAGATCACGCACTGAACTGATTAATTTTATTACCGGCCGCGCAATGCAGAACACAATAATTCGGCCGACCGCGCGATCGTTCTGCTGTCCGAAACAAGATAGATCACGCACTGAACTGATTAATTTTATTACCGGCCGCGCAATGCAGAACACAATAATTCGTCCGACCACGCGATCGTTCTGCTGTCCGAAACAAGAGAGATCATGCACTGAACTCCCGAACTACATGTTCTGTAGCAAATACTATCGAAAAACTGCCGAAAATGTACTCAAAAATGCCAAAGGGTCGTTTTGCCCCGGGGGTGCATATTACCCCAGTTTCCCCTATTTCTAAAATATTCGTTATTGAAAATTATTTTAGAATTTTCCACAGGTACACTACTTTGCAATTTTTTGTAATTCCTAATGAAAATTGTTTGGAATTTCAACCGAAAGTTATTTAGAATTTACATGAGAAACTTTTCAGAATTTTCATGGAGGAATTTCCAAGATGAGTCCCCGAATGAAATCCTGGAGGAAAATTTTAAATGTAATTCAGGAGGAATTTCCGAAAGGATTCTTTAATAAATTCCCGCAGTAGAACAAATATATTATAAATTATAACAAATCTTCTTCTTCTTTTTTGCATTACACACTGGGACAGAGCCGCCTCGCAGCTTAGTGTTCATTAAGCACTTCCACAGTTATTAAGGTCTGAGGGAAGCTCTCTCGCGGTAGAGCGCTATTTTCGTACTAAAATATTTATAACTCGGAACTGGGAACGAATTTCACTTATTCCAACTGACAATCTCTTTGAAATTTATCAAGGAATGTTCCTACAAAATTTCATGGACCTACTATTTCCCAAATTTGAATTAAGCTCTAAATACTGAACTATTGTACAACTGAAATTATCGCTTCTCAGTACCTCTCTCCGATGATTTGAGGGACAAAGGAACCGAATTTCGCAAAACCCAACTGACAAAAGTTTTGAATTTTTCCAACGATCATTTTGATGAAATAAAAAGTATATGTCACCGCAATAAATGTAGCAGGAAGCTCTTTTTACTTCAACCAAGTTTTTTAAATTTCATACAAAAGTTACCATTTCGGGAGAGCAGCCAACAGCATATTTTCTTGTGGCGCACGGCAGGAAAGGAGCGATGAGAGCGGTAGAAAGTCCGTCAACTTTGTATCTAGCGTGACACTAGAAAAAAGCGTATTCCTATTTGTGAACACGAGGATACCAAAAATATAAATTGAAATCAAATATAGGAATGCGATGAGATAAACAATTGAAAATAAATGAGACAAATAAGACAAATCAAACAAATAAGCCAAATTAAACAAATAAGACAAAAAGCAAATGAGACAAATAAGACAAAATTTTTTAATAAGACAAATTCCTTCGGAAGTTCCTCCAGGAATTCCTTCGAAAGTTCCTCCTGGAATTCCTAAGGAAGTTCCTCCAGAAATTCATAAAAAAGTTCTTCCAGGAATTCCTTCGGAAGTTGGAATGTTCCTCCAGGAATTCCTTCAGAAGTTCCTTCAGGAATTCATTCGGAAGTTCTTCCAGGAATTCCTTCGGAAGTTCTTCCAGGAATTCCTTCGGAAGTTCCTCCAGGAATTCCTTCGGAAGTTCCTTCAGGAATTCCTTCGGAAGTTCCTCCAGGAATTCCTTCGGAAGTTCCTCCAGGAATTCCTTCGGAAGTTCCTCCAGGAATTCCTTCGGAAGTTCCTCCAGGAATTCCTTCGGAAGTTCCTCCAGGAATTCCTTCGGAAGTTCCTCCAGGAATTCCTTCGGAAGTTCCTCCAGGAATTCCTTCGGAAGTTCCTCCAGGAATTCCTTCGGAAGTTCCTCCAGGAATTCCTTCGGAAGTTCCTCCAGGAATTCCTTCGGAAGTTCCTCCAGGAATTCCTTCGGAAGTTCCTCCAGGAATTCCTTCGGAAGTTCCTCCAGGAATTACTTCGGAAGTTCCTCCAGGAATTACTTCGGAAGTTACTCCAGGAATTCCTTCGGAAGTTCCTCCAGGAATTCCTTCGGAAGTTCCTCCAGGAATTCCTTCGGAAGTTCCTCCAGGAATTCCTTCGGAAGTTCCTCCAGGAATTCCTTCGGAAGTTCCTCCAGGAATTCTCTCGGAAGTTCCTCCAGGAATTCCTTCGGAAGTTCCTCCAGGAATTCCTTCGGAAGTTCCTCCAGGAATTCCTTCGGAAGTTCCTCCAGGAATTCCTTCGGAAGTTCCTCCAGGAATTCCTTCGGAAGTTCCTCCAGGAATTTCTTCGGAAGTTCCTCCAGGAATTCCTTCGGAAGTTCCTCCAGGAATTCCTTCGGAAGTTCCTCCAGGAATTCCTTCGGAAGTTCCTCCAGGAATTCCTTCGGAAGTTCCTTCGGAAGTTCCTCCAGGAATTCCTTCGGAAGTTCCTCCAGGAATTCCTTCGGAAGTTCCTCCAGGAATTCCTTCGGAAGTTCCTCCAGGAATTCCTTCGGAAGTTCCTCCAGGAATTCCTTCGGAAGTTCCTCCAGGAATTCCTTCGGAAGTTCCTCCAGGAATTCCTTCGGAAGTTCCTCCAGGAATTCCTTCGGAAGTTCCTCCAGGAATTCCTTCGGAAGTTCCTCAGGAATTCCTTCGGAAGTTCCTCCAGGAATTCCTTCGGAAGTTCCTCCAGGAATTCCTTCGGAAGTTCCTCCAGGAATTCCTCCGGAAGTTCCTCCAGGAATTCCTTCGGAAGTTCCTCCAGGAATTCCTTCGGAAGTTCCTCCAGGAATTCCTTCGGAAGTTCCTCCAGGAATTCCTTCGGAAGTTCCTCCAGGAATTCCTTCGGAAGTTCCTCCAGGAATTCCTTCGGAAGTTCCTCCAGGAATTCCTTCGGAAGTTCCTCCAGGAATTCCTTCGGAAGTTCCTCCAGAAATTCCTTCGGAAGTTCCTCCAGAAATTCCTTCGGAAGTTCCTCCAGAAATTCCTTCGGAAGTTCCTCCAGAAATTCCTTCGGAAGTTCCTCCGGGAATTCCTTCGGAAGTTCCTCCAGGAATTCCTTCGGAAGTTCCTCCAGGAATTCCTTCGGAAGTTCCTCCAGGAGTCTCTTCGGAAGTTCCTCCAGGAATTCCTTCGGAAGTTCCTCCAGGAATTCTTTCGGAAGTTCCTCCAGCAATTCCTTCGGAAATTCCTCCAGGAACTCCTCCTAAAGTTCCTTCGGGAATTCCTCCAGAAGTTCCTTCGGGAATTCCTCCAGAAGTTCCTTCGGGAATTCCTCTGGAAGTTCCTTCGGGAATTCCTCCGGAAATTCCTTCGGGAATTCCTCCGGAAATTCTTTCGGGAATTCTTCCGGAAGTTTCTTCGGGAATTCCTCCGGAAATTCCTTCGGGAATTCCTCCGGAAGTTCCTTCGGGAATTCCTCCGGAAGTTCTTCGGAAGTTCCTTCGGGAATTCCTCCGGAAGTTCCTTCGGGAGTTCCTCCGGAAGTTTCTTCGGGAGTTCCTCCGGAAGTTTCTTCGGGAGTTCCTCCGGAAGTTTCTTCGGGAGTTCCTTCGGGAGTTCCTTCGGGAGTTCCTCCGGAAGTTCCTTCGGGAGTTCCTCCGGAAGTTCCTTCGGGAGTTCCTCCGGAAGTTCCTTCGGGAGTTCCTCCGGAAGTTCCTTCGGGAGTTCCTCCGGAAGTTCCTTCGGGAGTTCCTCCGGAAGTTCCTTCGGGAGTTCCTCCGGAAGTTCCTTCGGGAGTTCCTCCGGAAGTTCCTTCGGGAGTTCCTCCGGAAGTTCCTTCGGGAGTTCCTCCGGAAGTTCCTTCGGGAGTTCCTCCGGAAGTTCCTTCGGGAGTTCCTGCGGAAGTTCCTTCGGGAGTTCCTCCGGAAGTTCCTTCGGGAGTTCCTGCGGAAGTTCCTTCGGGAGTTCCTGCGGAAGTTCCTTCGGGAGTTCCTGCGGAAGTTCCTTCGGGAGTTCCTGCGGAAGTTCCTTCGGGAGTTCCTGCGGAAGTTCCTTCGAGAGTTCCTGCGGAAGTTCCTTCGAGAGTTCCTGCGGAAGTTCCTCCGGAAGTTCCTTCGGGAGTTCCTCCGGAAGTTCCTTCGGGAGTTCCTCCGGAAGTTCCTTCGGGAGTTCCTCCGGATGTTCCTTCGGGAGTTCCTCCGGAAGTTCCTTCGGGAGTTCCTCTGGAAGTTCCTTCGGGAGTTCCTCCGGAAGTTCCTTCGGGAGTTCCTCCGGAAGTTCCTTCGGGAGTTCCCGCGGAAGTTCATTCGGGAGTTCCTGCGGAAGTTCCTTCGAGAGTTCCTGCGGAAGTTCCTTCGGGAGTTCCTGCGGAAGTTCCTTCGGGAGCTCCTGCGGAAGTTCCTTCGGGAGTTCCTGCGGAAGTTCCTTCGGGAGTTCCTGCGGAAGTTCCTTCGGAAGTTCCTCTGGAAGTTCTTTCGGGAGTTCCTCCGGAAGTTCCTTCGGGAGTTCCTCCGGGAATTCCTCCGGAAGTTCCTCTGGGAATTCCTCCGGAAGTTCCTCTGGGAATTCCTCCGGAAGTTCCTCTGGGAATTCCTCCGGAAGTTCCTCCGGGAATTCCTCCGGAAGCTCCTCCGGGAATGCCTCCGGAAGTTCCTCCGGGAATTCCTCCGGAAGTTCCTCCGGGAATTCCTCCGGAAGTTCCTCCGGGAATTCCTCCGGAAGTTCCCCCGGGAATTCCTCCGGAAGTTCCCCCGGGAATTCCTCCGGAAGTTCCCCCCGGGAATTCCTCCGGAAGTTCCCCCCGGGAATTCCTCCGGAAGTTCCCCCCGGGAATTCCTCCGGAAGTTCCCCCCGGGAATTCCTCCGGAAGTTCTTCCGGGAATTCCTCCAGAAGTTCGTCCAGGAATTCCTCCGGAAGTTCCTCCGGGAATTCCTCTGGAAGTTCCTCCGGGAATTCCTCCGGAAGTTCCTCCGGGAATTCCTCCGGAAGTTCCTCCGGGAATTCCTCCGGAAGTTCCTCCGAGAATTCCTCCGGAAGCTCCTCCGGGAATTCCTCCGGAAGTTCCTCCGGGAATTCCTCCGGAAGTTCCTCCGGGAATTTCTCCGGGAATTTCTCCGGAAGTTCCTCCGGGAATTCCTCCGGAAGTTCCTCCGGGAATTCCTTCGGAAGTTCCTCCGGAAATTCCTCCGGAAGTTCCTCCGGGAATTCCTCCGGAAGTTCCTCCGGGAATTCCTCCGGAAGTTTCTCCAGAAATTCGTTCGGAAGTTCCTCCAGGAATTCCGTCGGAAGTTTCTCCAGGAATTCCTTCGGAAGTTCCTCCAGGCATTGCTTCGGAAGATCCTCCAGGAATTCCTTCGAAAGTTCCTCCAGGAATTCCTTCGGAAGTTCCTCCAGGAATTCCGTCGGAAGTTTCTCCAGGAATTCCTTCGGAAGTTCCTCCAGGCATTGCTTCGGAAGATCCTCCAGGAATTCCTTCGAAAGTTCCTCCAGGAATTCCTTCGGAAGTTCCTCCAGGAATTCCTTCGGAAGTTCCTCCAGAAATCCATTCGGAAGTTCCTCTAAGGAATTCCTGGAAGCACTTTCGAAGGAATTCCTGGAGGAACTTCCGAAGGAATTCTTGGAGGAACTTCCGAAGGAATTCCTGGAGGAACTTTCGAAGGAATTTCTGGAGGATCTTCCGAAGGAATGCCTGGAGGAAATTCCGGAAGTTCCTCCAGGAATTCCTTCGAAAGTGCCTCCAGGAGTTCCTGGAGTAACTTCCGAAGAAATTCCTGGAGGAACTTCCGAAGGAATTCTTGGAGGAACTTCCGAAGGAATTCCTGGAGGAACTTTCGCAGGAATTCCTGGAGGAACTTCTGAAGGAATTCCTGGAGGAACTTCCAAGGGATTTGCTGGAGGAACTTCCGAACGGATTCCTGGAGGAACTTCCGAAAGAATTCCTTTAGGAATTACTTTATTTTTCTTCTTAGTCTTATCTATCTTATTTGTATTAGTTGTCTTATTTGACTTATTTGTCGTATTTATCTTTTTTGTCTTATTTGTCTTGTTTGTCTTATTTACACCAGCACCACTGTTATCACCCAAATATTTTTCAAAGCTTGTGTGGAAACCTTGTACAGAAATCCTCTGACAATATTTTCTAATGTTGTTCTAGAAACGGCTCATGTTTTCATTTTCCAAAACCAGCTGGAGTTTGTTTATTTTGATTTCCTCATTGCGTGATTGGTCGGCGCTTCTGCTGTTCTCTCGCCGAACCACTGCATGAATGATAAATTTCTTCCGCATTGTTGCCAATTCTTTTTGTTCTCCGTTTACGGCAAATTCTCAAGCAATGGATCAATCAAGGTAACTAATTTTGCACTCACCGCATCAAAACAATGGCGGCACTGTATATGCATATTTCTATTCATGTGTGTTTGACAGAACATGTCTACGGTGGCGCAATCTGTTCATTTCATAGCGGCAGTTTTTGCTTATTGATTGGTCCATTGTAAACTGCATAATGATGAAATCATTTTGGCGACACTGACAGAGTCATTCTGGCGGGCTGAATTGGGCAATTTTCTCTCTCAGAGAGTGTTACACGTGCTTTTTTAACGGAAAACCTTTCCCTCAGACCTTAACTGCAAGGTTACTAAGCCAAGTTACCATTTTAGCATTCGTATATCATTGATTTATTGATTTGATTTACTGATTTATGGTGTACATCAACATATTGTTCGTAATCCTAATGATGATTTAAAACTAGTATGGTCACTACAATAATAACTAATTAACAAAACAGTAAAGTCACAACGAAAAATAAAATTGTCATGGGACTTAAATACACTTATCTAGCATATGCGCGTCAGCTACTTCGACGAAAAACATTTACAAAACTACGGCGAAGCGCATCTCTTGTCAAGTGGTAGTCAAATACTGATGCCACCCTATTAAAAACTCTCTGTAGCCCGTTCAGTGTCTGGACAATCGATTCTTCCTTGTATAATATCAGCGACTGTCAGTGCTCTGCTTAAGTCCCTACGGATACGCAACGGAAGAAGGTCGATCAGCTGGCAGCGGTCCTCGCAACTAGGGAGGCGAAATAGATCTCTCCGATGCGCTCCGATCCGTTCTTGTAGTAAGGACACCAGACCGCCGAGCACTATTCGACCGGACGAGAGAGCAGTAGAGTGCCTTCAAGCAATTTACGTCGGTGGAATTTTTCGCCACCCGCCACCGTTCTGGCCGCTTTATCGACGACAAAGGATATGTGCTGGGTAAATGTAAGTTGCGAATCCAGAAGAACTCCCAAATCTTTCACGCAATGCACTCGGTTGATGGTCGTGTCGAGAAGAGAGTAACTAAATCGGATCGGCTTCTTCTTTCGTGAAAAAGTAATTACCGAACATTTCGCCGGATTGACCACAAGTCGGTTCAGAGTACACCAGTTGGCGAACACAGTAATCTGGTTTTGGAGAGATTGGCAATCGGCTATAGAGCAGATGCGAAGAAATATCTTCAGATCATCCGCAAAGGATAGCCGTGGTCCGTCGATTACATGGTGAACATCGTTGAAGTAAAGCAGGAAAATTAATGGCCCCAAGTGGCTGTCCTCCTTAGCCGTGCGGTAAGACGCGCGGCTACAAAGCAAGACCATGCTGAGGGTGGCTGGGTTCGATTCCCGGTGCCGGTCTAGGCAATTTTCGGATTGGAAATTGTCTCGACTTCTCTGGGCATTAGGTATCATCGTGTTAGCCTCATGATATACGAATGCAAAAATGGTAATCTGGCTTAGAAACCTCGCAGTTAATAACTGTGGAAGTGCTTAATGAACACTAAGCTGCGATGTGGCTCTGTCCCAGTGTGGCGATGTAATGCAAATAAGAAGAAGAAGAAGATTTGTTAAAAACATTCCTACAGGAACGTCTTTTCTAGAGAGTTTCTTTCAGTATTTCTTCTACAAATTCCTTTGAATTTTCGGAAATTCGTTTAAAATTTCCATAATAAAAATTCCTTTGGGAAACTATTCATAAATTCATTTTGGAATCCTTCTGAGAAAATCTTTAATTTTTCTTTTTTGAGAATTCTTCTAGGAATTCCTTTGGAAAATCCGATCGGAATTCCATCGAAAATTTCTTTAGCGAAATGTTCTACTGCGGGAATTTATTAAAGAATCCTTTCGGAAATTCCTCCTGAATTACATTTAAAATTTTCCTCCAGGATTTCATTCGGGGACTCATCTTGGAAATTCCTCCATGAAAATTCTGAAAAGTTTCTCATGTAAATTCTAAATAACTTTCGGTTGAAATTCCAAACAATTTTCATTAGGAATTGCAAAAAAATGCAAAGTAGTACCTGTGGAAAATTCTAAAATAATTTTCAATAACGAATGTTTTAGAAATACTTGAAAAATTTTCTGGAAACGATGCTCCTGTTGATATCCCGAAAAAATGAAAAAAAAAAAATCTTCGCGAACGTTATAAAAAAAATCACCACGCCGATTCACGCCGCCGCCGCCGCCGGGTTAAATGACTTTCGGCGTGACGCCGAAAACGGTGCCGCCGCTAATTTTTGGACCGGAGCACACCTCTAATTCCATCTGCCATCTTAATCTTACTTTTTCCTTCTTCCTTCTACTGTGTTCATTCTTCAATCTCTCATCTATTTTCTTTCTCCATTCTACCGTCTTCTTTCTCTCTTTTTCCGTCTTCTTCCTTCTTCTTTGCTCCTTCCTTCTTTGTGCGATTTTCATTATTTATTCTTTATTCTCTATTATCTATTCCCTCTTCTCTATTCTCTAATCTCTATTCTCTATTCTCCATTCTCTATTTTTTATTCTCTATTCTCTATTTTCTATTCTCTATTCTCTATTTTCTATTTTCTATTCTCTAATCTCTATTCTCTATTCTCTATTCTCCATTCTCTATTCTTTATTCTCTATTCTCTATTTTCTATTTTCTATTCTCTATTTCCTATTCTCTATTCTCTATTCTTCATTCCTTATTCTATTCTATTATTCTATTATTCTTTATTCTTCATTCTTCATTCTTCATTCATTCTTCATTCTTCATTCTTCATTCTTCGCATTCTTCTTCTTTTCAAAAGGATCTAAGTAACATTTTTTTCATGAATTAATTTGACTACTGCAATCAAAAGCTTTCATGTTTTTCTGTTGATTGCGCTATTCAAATTAATTCATGAAAAAAATGTTACTTAGGTCCTTTTGAAAAGTTAAGCGAGAAATGTCTAAAGATTGTTTTAAGTAATTTTCTGAGTTAGTGCCATAAAGCAAAACCACGCAGAAGGTCATCGTGTTAGCCTCACGATATACGAATGCAAAAATGGCGTCCATGTACAGATGTGCTCGACTTGCGGTTAGCGGCAGTAAACCTCGCAGTTAACAACTGTGGAAGTGCTTAATTAACCCTAAGCTGCGAGGCGGCAATGTGCTACTGGGAGATGTGATGTTGCCAATAAGAAGAAAAAGATGACTTGAAAAAATGTTATGTTTTGCTATATTTACTTCAGTTCAATCAAAGTTGATTGCCTATTTCCGGGGATTAAATCACCCGACTTGGACGTTAATTTACAATGTTATGAAAACTCATATGTGAATATGTACGTTGTGTGGAAGATATTGATGCATGAGCATGAGCATTATGACCGCACAATTTGTAGTTGCTACTTGCGAAATTGTACAGCGAACACAATGAATGGGGCTTGGGATTAGCTGCCCATTCTCAATGTACACGTTTCGGGAGCTCAAATATTTAAAGTCAATAACGGCGCCGGCCACGTCCTTACGGTCATATAGGAATGGAAGGATTGTTAGTCCGACTCTCGTTGCTACTAGAGACCGAGTATACCTCTGCATCTCCACGATTGTCTTGGGATAGGATATCGTTTTAGTTACAAAGGATAATTTATCTGGATTCACTTTGGTAAGCGATGCGATCTATGGGATGGGAAATAGCACTAATACGAGTTAAAAGTTGAAACATGCACGCCCGGTGGCATATGAAAACTGAGGAGATTCGCGTTTTGGACGACCGCACGAAAGCGCAGCACTCTGTACTCACTTGCTCGATAGCTACAGCAAACTATTGAAGTACGCGCTTTTTTCCCGACGACTAAAACACGCACTGCACTTGGCTACTCTTATTACCGGCCGCGCAATGCAGAACACATTATTTCAACACATTGCGCAATCGTTCTGCTGTCCGAAACAAGAGAAATCACGCACTGATCTCTGTCCTGTACGTTATGTGGAAGATATTGATTTGGAAAATGTATTGGAGGTAACCACTTTTCCTTCGATGCGACTCGAACCCCTGACACTACAGTACGCTCGACTGGTGCTTTAACCAACTAAGCTACGAAGGACCTCCGTCGTCCTTCGCAACCTAGCGGCTACTGAACGAGCTCGAGATTCCCGAATTGGACGTATAGTCAAATCACTCGCAATCCATTTCTCCAGCCAACACTTCCACATGTGTATAGTACACGTCCACATTAGAGGAGCGTGGGTATTTAGAATGTCTGGCGGCTATACACATTCTTCATCAGCAAGTGTACTCATCAAGTGAGGTTGTGTAAGCTATTTGCCAATCGGTCGTCAAGCTCAGACCTGACCGCATTGCGTAAGTAAGAGCACGCAACTCCCATCGAAGGGAAAGTGGTTACCTCCAATACATTTTCCAACTCAATATCTTCCACATAATGTACATATTCACATAAAAAATATATTGTTTGTCTTTAAAAAGGCAATACATGAACGGTTTGTTTGCATAAGAAATTGCAGACATTTTTAAATGTGGTGCCTTTTCTTAACCCAAAGCTTTTAAATCCTCTTTTATTCAATAGAATCATTGGCAATAAACTCATCTTTATGTGTGTAACTTAATGTTATGAATACAAACAATATTAATTGCCGAATTTACTACTTTAATAACACAAAATAAAATAAAAAAAATAGAATTTCCGTTATTTCATATCCCTAGCTTGCAGATTAAGAGCTATTTTTATAGATCAATGTTGAAATAATAAATTAAAAAAAAAAAAAGGAACGATACAACGAAGAAGGCAGTGAAAGCTCGTCGGAGAGCGCTTAGAAAATGTAAACGCACACCTAGAACTCACCCCGACTGGGAACAAATTCATCAACAGTTTCAACGGTCGAGAAATGAATGCAGAGACGTTATCAGAAAGGCTAAAACCAAAGCGTGGGAAACATTTCTCGAAGGATTTGACGGAAGCCAATCCACAACCAGGATGTGGCAAAAGGTGAATTC
Source organism: Armigeres subalbatus (assembly GCF_024139115.2). Lineage (NCBI taxonomy): Eukaryota > Metazoa > Arthropoda > Insecta > Diptera > Culicidae > Armigeres > Armigeres subalbatus. Next base: position 227,151,818 of record NC_085139.1, read on the forward strand.
TATGAGTGGAAAAAGAAGGTCACAAGGTTTCGGAATTCGCCACAACGATGTCATTTCCCGTGACCCCATAATCGTCGCCAATGCTATGGGAGAATACTTTTCGGAACTATCATCCTCCTCAACGTACACCCAGCCTTTTTTAACCGCACAAGCTAAAGCCGATTGCACTTCAACATTATTTGCAATACCGAATGACTTCGGTAAATGTGACTTCAATGAACCTTTCACCTTTGCAGAACTGTTATTTGCACTCGATTCGGCAAAAGGAAAAACCGCCGGGCCGGATGATATCAGCTACCCTTTACTAAAACATCTTCCGTTACGCGTTAAAACCTCCTTCTTGGAAAGCCTTAACCAAATGTGGTCAAACGGTATATTTCCAACAACATGGAGGCATAGTTTAGTTATTCCCATACCAAAGAAAAAAAACAGGATCATTCAACTCTTGCGATTACCGTCCCATTGCACTCACTAGCTGTATGTCGAAAATTATGGAACGCATGGTCAACCGGCGTCTTGTGACTGTACTTCGGGAACGCAACCTTTTGGATCAACGACAACATGCATTCCTCAAAGGGAAAGGAACCGGATCCTACCTTGCGTCCCTAGGTCAAATAATTGATGATGCTCTAACGAACGACCTACACGTCGACATTGCTGCACTTGACCTCTCAAAGGCGTATAATAGGGTGTGGAGACCTGGGGTCCTGCGAAAACTTGTCGATTGGGGTTTTATAGGCAACATAGGACAGTTTATCCAAGTATATTTAAATGACCGAACGTTCCAAGTATTAATCGGAAACACGCGCTCCAGAGTATTCCAAGAAGAAACCGGTGTACCACAGGGTTCTGTGCTCGCTGTAACATTATTTCTAATAACGATGAACTCGGCTTTTGACAATCTTCCAAAAGGAGTATTCATCTTTATTTATGCTGACGACATCATTTTGGTCGTAGTTGGGAAGAAACCAAAACTCATTAGAAGAAAATTGCAGGCTGCTGTTAGATCTATTCATAAATGGGCAGAACAGAATGGCTTCACTATGGCGGCTGAGAAATGTTCGATCACGCATTGCTGTATGCACCGTCACAACCCGTGGGACAACCCCATTACCGTCGCTGGAAAATCCATTGCCTACAAAAAAGAATTACGCATTCTTGGGATTACAATCGACCGTAAATGCAGCTTCAAATCCCATTTTTCCTATACGAAGAAAGAAGCAGAATGCAGAACACGGTTGCTGAGAGTTATTAATTGTAGACAAAAAACGAACAATCGCAAGTTGTTATACAACGTGGGTTGCAGTATCGTATTGAGCAAACTACTGTACGGACTAGAAATTACCGTCAGAGCATCAAAAGACATGATCAATGCTTTCAGCCCTATCTACAATAAAATGATACGGATTACATCTGGACTACTTCCAAGCACTCCCAGCCTTGCTACGTGTACTGAAGCCGGATTACTTCCTTTCCCTTATGTATTGACCTCTGCTGCTGCTTCTAGGGCCATAAGCTACTTGGAGAAAACTCATGGTGATTGCGAGAACGTCTTCGTCCTAGAACAAGCCATAAAATTTGTCAGAGAATACGCTCAAATAGATTTCCCTCGGATAGCAGAAGTTTATCGGATCGGAGATCGCCGATGGGATCATATGGGACCAAAAGTCGGCTGGTCAATTAAGCATCTAGTGCGAGCCGGAGATCCTCCCTCCAAAGTCTCAGCAGTTCTCAATAATTTGTTGAATACCAAATACAGAACGCACTTGAAAATATTCACGGATGGATCCAAAGCGAATGGAACTGTCGGGATTAGCATACACAGCTCCACACTTCAGATCGCACGCAAAGTCCCCAATGTATTCTCCGTTTTCTCTAGTGAAGCTGCAGCGATTCAAATGGCTATAAAAAACATCGATGTCGCTAACTTACCAACGATAATTCTTTCGGACTCGGCGAGTGTTTTATCTGTTTTAGAAAAATCACGGCAAACTCATCCACTGATACAAGAGATCGAAGCGGAAATCCCTGCAAATACTATCTTATGTTGGATACCAGCACACTGTGGTATAACTGGAAACGAAGCCGCAGACCGTTTGGCGTGCCTTGGCAGAAGCTCCAGAATGTGGATTCTACCAACACCCGGAGCTGATGCACGCAGACAAATTATACATGCAGTTCACCGGACATGGCAACAACAATGGTACTCCAACCGAGACGCTTTTCTAAGGAAAATCAAAGGTGACACTGGAAGATGGAACGATCGTAAAGACTATAAGGAACAACAAGTTTTGTCACGTTTGAGAGTTGGACAGACCAGGATAACCCATCCACACTGCGTATCATCAGCTTCCAGACCAGTTTGTCCAATCTGCAATGAACCTTTAACCGTTGAACATCTTCTGGCAAACTGTCCTCAGTTTGAAGCAACGAGAATCAACTTAGATCTTCAGTCAAGTATACGAAATATTTTGCAAAATGATCCTACCGAAGAAGCAAAAGTTCTTAGTTTCCTTAAAATCAATAATATGTATTCTAAAATATAATATTTTGTTAATATATTTCCAAGAGGTGAACCAGCCTTAGGCTGAAAACCTCTTTAAACCAGAAAAAAAATAAAATAAATTAAAATGTTTCTATTCTTAAATATTGAGGGTTCGCCTTGGGTGGCCCATCTTGCCCCATCCAGCTGCTTAGACGGGCGAGGATTTAAATCATGCATGGCTAAGAAAAGTAATTCCAGCACTGCTTCTGGTCCTCAGACCGACAAAACAACATTCAGTAGTGCCTGCTTAGGGTTGGTACTTATAACGATCGGATGATAACGACAAGTCCAAGCTGAAATTTTATTATCGACCTTTTTAATTGCTTCTAGGGCAAGATGCAGCAGTGCAGCACTCTTTAGTCTAGTGGTTAGATACGCGGCAGAAAACAATACATGCTGTACGTGGCTGGTTCAAATCTCAGTTGGTCGCCATGTGCCACTTTGAGAGGTCTCCTACTCGGTTGGAACGCGCATTTGTATGGAACTGTTTGTATTCTGTTCCAATTCTGACTCTTGACGACACTGTTATTATAGTCACTGTAGATGCAACGAGAGCCATTTCCCAGTCAGCTACTGAGTTGTAGTCGTCATTTGAAAGCAAACTTAACTGTTTTGAATAAATTCGTCTTATTTTAGAAAATATTTTATCTAATTAACTTCCTTGACCAAAAATTCTGCTCAATGTTTCTCCTGCCAGATCGGTGTCCTGATCAGCGGTGTCCAGAACCGCATCAACCACATTCGGACGTGCCATGTGCGGCGGCGTACTTCAACAACGACTTCCGGGTGCTAACATCGACAACCTGATACCGTACGACGAGCTGCAGCTGAGCGGGTCAACCTCAGCCCGCACTTAACCGGCGAGAAGCGGGATACCATCCGGTTACAGGTCATCATTGCGCCGCTCGGTGAGTACGCCTGCACAGATATGCCAACGTTCGAGTTCAAAGACTAACGATAAGAAGCGCGCGCGCGGTTGAGCGAGAAGAGAGGAGCGCTTTTCGATTGCCATGCGATCCGGTCAATCACATCGATGAGTCGGGCAGAGGGTTCACGAACGCAGGACGCAGATCAATCACATGGCTCTGAACGACACGGCAGAGCAGCAATACGTACTGAACGAAGCATACTGAT